>NC_054847.1:37207438-37510468 GCF_018345385.1 Vulpes lagopus | reverse complement strand
CTCATCAAGTTGCATCTAAATCTTCTAGCCTTGCCTAAATTCCCATTTTTCAATGACTATGCCAGTGTTATTCATTTGCTTTGTCTCATATTGCCATTCATAACGATTTCAGAATAACAATATCAATCCCACTTCTAAAGATTAATGAAAACCTTTGAGGACATAGAATATTTCTTTTTGTTCTTAGGGTACATGCCACTGGGGGGGGGTATAGTCACATTACTTGTTTTCTAATTTTGACATAATTCTTTGGGGTTCTGACACCAAATAGATTCATAGTTGAAGACATTTATTTCAATTTTAAGTTAAAACCATGTGGATCTTGTAACTTTTACTGTTTGGCTTTTTTTTTTTTTTTTTTTTTTAGTTTTATTCTGGAATTAATAGGGATATCATCACTTAGTTTCATTAGTAGATGGAATTTTTCTTTTTAAATCATAGTTGCTCTGTTGGCAATATCTATAAAGCTGAATATACGCATGTAGTATGATTTAGCAATTCTACTGTTAGTTATACATCCAACAGAAAGGTATATATATGGTCATCAAAAGACTCATAGTAAAATGTTCATAGTCCAAAACTTGAAACAACTGAAATGGTGATTAACAGTAGAATGAATAAATAAGTTGTGAAATAGTCACACTATGGATTTCTATATAGCAACAAGAATAAATCATCTACTGCTACACACAATAATTCAGGTATATCTTACAAACGTCATTTTGAGAAGACAGAAACAGAAGAATGTATGTTGTATGATTCCATCTACATAAAGTGGAAAAATTAAAAAGAAACCTCTTGGTGAGTACTATCTGGAAGGAGACATAGGGGAGCTTCTGTGGGTATCGGTAATATCTATTTCTTCATCTCAGTGCTTGTTACATGGGTGTCATCGATTTGTGAATATTTATCAATTTGGACACTTATGTGAACTTCATACATTATATGGCAATTAAAAATTACACTAACTGCTTCATAGCTTTATCATATAAACATACTTTTTCCCCTAATTTAAGCACAAAAAGAATGATGATAGTAAATGGATTATGATAATACTTAGATAATAAATATATGTGTCCACTGTGATAAAGTAAGGAATATGAGGCAAAACTCTTCCTTATAGAATAATTCCAGTTAATAAATGAAAAAAGAGGGATAGATTTAAAAAGCACTATTTTACAACCACCAGTATAATAATCAATATACACAAGGATGGGATCATTAGTTGTTGCTAAAACCAATGGGTAAAATATCCACCAGCCTCCCTCCTGTCCTCATAGATTACTTATCAATTTCCAGGGGGGAAGAGACACCTTTATAATGGTGTGATTTGTTAGATACTACCTTATGGAAGGGATCAAACTTATATAGAGCTTGGTATTGACATTGAAATGATATTTGTCCCAATAATGAGATCAATTAATATATGGCACCCGATGTGATGCACTGGGATGTAGCTGTATAGAATTGTACTGACACAGCATTTTTGCAAGTGTGTTTAACCTGCATCAAATCATGAAGAAACAGATAAATTCAGACTTTTGCACATGTTACAACTAGCTTAGTCTCTTTAAATGTCAGAGTCAGTGTCATAGAAGGAAAACAAAAGGTGGAGGAAATGTTAAGATTATAAGCTAACCTAATTTAACACATGATCCCTTACTTAAAGAAAATCACTGTAAGAGCATTGGGAAGACAATGATCCTGAACATGGATCACATGTTGTGTAACATTATTCTTTCAATGTTAAACGTCTTAGGTATGGTACTGGTATTGTAGTAATATAGGAGAATGCGCTTTTTCTTAGAGATAAATGCTTAAATACTTAGGAGTGAAGTGCTGCGATGTGTGCAACCCACCTTCAGTGGTTCAGCAAACATAAGTACATGCACACACACAGGCACAGAAAATGAAAATATTGTGAACTTGGTGAGGTAGCAAATTAGTAATTGGTGATGGATAAGTAAAGGTGAAGTTTCTACAGGGGTGATTGTGCTATTTTTAAAATTATATATTAGGTTTCACATTTTACCAAATAAAATGTTGGAGAAAAATTGTGCATGTGGACAGTTAAAATTGTTTTTCTTAATTTAATTCAACTTAATTCAATAATAATAAGCACCCAGCATGCACTGGGTAGTATTATTCTTTAGATACTTTATAGTAAACAAGTAATAGTATGTGCTATGCAGTAAAGGTTTAATTCAGCAGGTTTGGGGTGCTTAAATCTTACACATTCCAAGGCAAGGACTAGATCTTGAGTAACTTCTGGGAAATGACCTTTGAGCCCTTGCAACATCCTACCTGATAAGTATCTTTGTATGCCTGAGACCTTGGGCCAAACTAGATAGTTAGGCTAAAAATGTGATTTATGGTTAATGCCTGTTTCTGTTGGTCTGGGTTCCCGAGCCACGCTGCAACATTTTGCCCCTTGGGGTGGGGGCATGGCTGGAGACTGAGTAGTCAAGGTTATGTGGGTTCTCCATACCTATATTATCGTAGACACCAAGGCTCGTGTAATCTATCGTAGCCTGCAAAACTTGTACCTGTTGTCACATATGCTAGGAGTAACATCATCCATGACACTTCACTGGGAGGAGTTATATGAAGCTCACATCTGGTTTCTGCTGGATTTGCCTGTGTGCTTTTTGCCCTGTTGATTTTAATCTTTACCCTTTCTTTGTAATAGACCTCAGCCACAAGTATAACAGCTTTTCTGAATTCTGTGAGTCCTTGTAGCAAACTATGGTACTTCTTAGCAGATCTGGGGACTCCTGGCACACCTGCCTTCTAGGAAATCTTAGTCAAGTTGAGGAGTCCAGAAAGTAGCATGGACAATGCCAACTCAATTGCTGTCCAAGGATAGGAAAACAGTTCTTCGGGAAACTTGGAACATGACCATAACTTGTTCTGAAAGTCAATGGAGGCTCCTAGAAAAAAATAATGTAGTTGTCTATTTGTCCACTACCGCTTATTGAAGTAACTGCCTTTTCCCCATTGTATTTTCTTGCTCCTTTGTCATAGATTAATTGACCATATAAGTGTTGCTGTATTTCTGGACACTCTGTTCTTTTCCATGGATCGATGCATCCGTTATTGTGCCCTGTTGTTTTGCTTACTATAGCTTTGCAGTAGATCTTGAAATCTGGAATTGTGGTACCTTTAGCTTTGTTCTTCTTTTTTTCAAGATTGCTTTGGCTATTCAGGGTCTTTTGTGGTTTCATACAAATTTCAGTATTATTTGTTCTGGTTCTGTGAAAAATGCTGTTGATATTTGATAGAAATTGTGCTGAATCTATAGATTGCTGTGAGTAGTACAGGCATTTAAATGATATTAATTCTCCTAATCCATGAGCATGGAATATCCTTCCATTTGTTTGTGTCATCTTCAATTTCTTTCAACAATGTTTTATAGTTTTTAGAGTACAGGTCTTTCATCTCCATGAGATGAAAATTTATTCCTAGGTACTCCATTATTTTTGGTGCAATTGTAAATGGGCTTGTTTTCTTAATTTCTCTCTCTGCTACTTTGTTATTATGTAGATAGAAATACTATCAATTTCTGGATATGAATTTTCTATCCTGCAACTTTACTGAATTTATTTATTAAGAAGTTTACAATTTTAAGTGGTTAATTTGTTAATCATTCCCTTTATGGATTTTGGATTTCCTGAATACCTAGATTATAAAATTGTAAATGAATTAGTTTGTGATTTTATTATCTATACCAAGATTATAAAATTATAATCATATTTCAAGTTTTAGATATTTAAATACATATAATTCATTTTTATGTCAGGTGGAAGAAAGGAGCCCAATATAGATTTTCTAAATAGAAAATTATATGCTAATTAAGTTTTATCTCTTTTTAAATGTTCATATCTCTTATTTTGTTTCCATTTCTTATAGCATTGTCTGGGTCTTTCAGAAGAATGCTGAATAATTCTAGTGATTCTGATCATTCTTGTTTTGTTCTGACTTTAATGATAATACTTGTAAAATTTCAGTATATGAAATTTACTATAGGTTGATACTTTTCTTAAGGAAGTTTCCTTTTCTTTTCACTTTATTAAAAGTTTTTTAAAAATGAAAATATAGGGATCCCTGGGTGATTCTGGTTTAGTACCTGCCTTTGGCCCAGGATGTGATCCTGGAGTCCCAGGATCGAGTCCCACGTCGGGCTCCCTGCATGGAGCCTGCTTCTCCCTCTGCCTGTGTTTCTGCCTCTCTCTCTCTCTTTGTGTCTCTCATGAATAAATAAATAAAATCTTTAAAAATAAATAAATAAAATGACAAATATAGAATTTTATCAAATGTTTTCTATTATCTGTTGAGAAGATGATATGGTTTTACTTTACTCCATGCTGGAAAATAACATTAATGAATTCCCTCATGCTGAATGTTTCTCGCCCTCCTAGAATAAAATCTACTTGTTCGGGCTTTATTATTCTTTTCATACAATCAATTTATTGTCTTATTTAGGATTCATCATCTATATTATTACATAAGAGGTTTCTGTATTATTCTTTTGTTCTGCTATTATTTTATTTTGGTTTCAGGAAAAATGTTAGCCTTGAGAATTCCTTGGAAATATTTCTTCTTTGTTCATACCTTGGAAAAATTAAGTAGCATATGATTCATCTTTAAAATCATCTGGGACTGATACCATCTTGGAGGTCAAGATATATTCCAGATATGTGAAGGAAGTTACTGTTCAAACAGGCTACTCTTTTTTTACTTGCAATCTCCCTTCTCCCCCAATGTGTGATATTTCTCAAAGTTTTTGACACTTACACTGATAATAAAGTTTGTATTTAGTAAATCCTCCAGGAATCAGGACCCACCTTCCTTAGAAGACAGTGGGGAGTCATGAGTAACAAGAACTGTTTGTTCCCTAACATGCTGAAATTTAAACCAAGGCCTTTATTTATGTATTGAACATGAGTGAGCATGTGTTTGAGTGCAATTTACCTTTAGCATATAAAGTCACATCTGGAGTCTGGAGTTAAATAGCAGCACATTTGCAGTCCATTATAGTGAGGTTGAGCCTCCTCTTAGACATGAATGCTCTAACCAGTTCTCCAGCTACCGCACTTAGTAATTTGTCTCTGTTGAGCGTCAATCTTTGTCTCTATTTACTTATCTAGTTTCTCTACTCTTCTGAGAGAGAAAAGGGATCACTTTTTCTTTCTTTTTCAGTTTGGTGAATGTTGTTATATAATTTTTTTTCCCATTTTGGACTAGTCTGTAACTCCTTTTAAAATTATTCTACGGGACTTAGGAGGCAGGGGAGACTATTTATACTCTAGCCAGCTACATAAGTATCACGTACCATCATAATTTCAGCAACTTCAAGGTGAGAGTCTGGTGACCAAAAAGCAAAGTTTTATTCCAAAATGGCATTTGCTTAGGGAGCCACAGACCTCAGAATAGGATTGTCCTACTCTTTCCCACAGAGCCTGTTACCCAGCAGCTCACTGGACCTTGCTTCTATTACTCCACCCCTGTCTTCTCCTCAACACTATATTAATGTGTATTCTTCAGAATTATTGTCACTAATTGAATTGTTAAATTCACTTGTTTGTACCTATTAATTATTTATCTCTCCCCTAAGACATAGGCACTATAAGATCATTGACTTTGTTAATCTTATTTCCATTATATTCCCAGTGTCCAGATAAATGGAGCACTCAATATTGGTGATGGCCAGGGTCTGGTAGCTTAGCATCAGTTGCCCCCCAGAGAATCCCTCATGTGGCCACAGGGTCCTTGAGGTCTCCCACTGAGCAAGGCAGGTCACTGACTCCCCCAAGGTTTGTGTGGCTGGAGGTGGCTTAGGACTTCCCAGGTAGGATTCAGAGGCTGTTTCCTATCAGAGTTCTTGAGGGTAGTGGAAGCTTTCCCAGAGTTTACCTTAAAGAGGAAGAATGACATCTGCAGTCTGCTTATGAGTCCTTGAAAAGTGGCCTGCCTGTCATGTTTACCTACCTCTCCATTCACTGTTCTAAACTTTTCATGTTCTAAAGCGTAGCTGAATGCATTAATAGTTGTTAGTCTCATATAATCAGATGCATGGTTTTGACAGGGAACACTCCATACCTGTCTTTGATTACATGGGTTAGCTTAACCTCAATTAAGGAAATGGAGCATTCACCTGATGAATTCAGGGTGGGCAGATGGAGCTGACACAGCTGTCTGGGATGCCGGGGGAGGGAGGGAATTTAGACCCAAGTGAGAGCAACATCTTCTCAGTTAGCAAATGTGCCATCTGCTCATCTATGAATGTTTTTAAAAGGAGGCCCTTTAACTCTTTCAGGGAACAGCTTTCCAGGACAGCCACGTATATTCAAGTCACCTGAAGGAGTGTGAGTGGGTTTCGAGGGAGCAGTTAATTTCCTTTCCACTGATAAAAGCAAGAACAGAACATGGAGCAGTACATGCATGTGGAACGTTATCAAGGCTCACCTGACACCTGGGGAGAGGTAAGTAAAAGTAAGAATAATGGTTGTCTCACTCTCAAGTGGGAAGCTAAGGCAGCCAAGCCAAAGACCTGGCCTATGTAATGTAAAACAGAACGCTGGGGAGGAAGGGAAACAAAACCAGGTTTCAGTTAATTCTGGAGAATCTTAACGAGCAAATGGTAGTACAATTTTCATTTTGCTCTGTTGCTGTGTTGCTGCCCACCATTTGGAGTGGAATTCTCCACCTGAACCAATAGATTAACACATGTTTATTCAGCTAATTTGTTGTGCTTTTTTGTGTCACCTGCTACTCCATTCAGCAAACTGTGAATTTAAGTAAAACTTTGTGCTAGGTACTATTAAAGACACAAGGACAAGTAAGATAAAGCTCCTCTGTATGACGTGGTTTGCCAGTGGAAGAATCAGACACGCATAGGTAATTCTAATATACCATAAGATTTTGGCAAATTCTGAAAGCTCCTTCTCTATGTGTTTTGGTGTTGTTGGCATCTGGGCTAAAGAGGGAGATGTGAACTGCATCCTTTCCTGATTGAATTTATTCCTGCCATTCCATATTAAATTCTTTACAAACTTCAATTTATCTAACTCCCAAGTCCCATGCTTTAACAGCTAAACTAGAAAAAAGTAAGTTCTGGGGGTGAAGAGAGGGGCAAATTAGAAGGAGGGATAAGGGAATCTGCATATATAGAGACCAGCTAATATAAGAAAAGGAGTCTGAAATCCATTTAGTCCTCAAGTTGATTCTGAAGAAGCAAAGATAGTTGTGCTGTGGGGGAGACATACAAGGTGAGCCAGAAGGCACGTGGCCCAGAGAGGTGATGCATTATAGGAATGAGGTGAGGGACCCTGATTAGTTCTCTAACTTGGGGCAGGGACCTGGCTCCTCTGAATCCCTCTTTCTATTTACTGGCTCACAAAGGAGGGTGGAACTGACCAATATATGCAGTCAAGTGTGATGAGCTTTGTCCTGAAATCTTGGGATCTCATGACAAGAGGCGAAGGCATGGGCATGGTGGGTCCTGTTCCTTGAGGACCACTGCTAGCGGGAGGCCCAGGAACACAGCGTGCCATAAAGAATTCTCCTGCCAGGCTTTCTTCCCTGCAAATGATTTCCTCTTCTGTTTGTACAGTTCTCACATTTTGTGTATTGTTTGTTAGTTTTCTGCTCCTGTGGGTGGTATTTCCTGTGCTTTGGTCATGGAGGTGGTTTTCAAAAACTCGTTCCTGCTGTCAGATTGAAGTCAGAGCTGAAAATGAATCTCCCTTTAGGCAGAAATACCTTCTACGTAGCACTTTTCCATTGTCCTCTTGTCAACAACTTATCCAGAGTTTGCGGTTTATCTTGTTCTCTTCCTGTTTTTGAGTCACATTTGAAAAGTCGCAATGTTTATAGATACAGGAGAAAGGCAATAATAGCAGTGGCCTACGCTCACTTTCCTCAACCGTTATTCCCTTGCTTTGTATACAATTTAAAAAAAAGATTTATTTATTTTATATATAGAGAGAGCACATGTGTACACCTGAGGGGATGGGGTGGGGAGTGGCGAACAGAGAGGAAGAATCCCAAGCAGACTTCTTGCTGAGCTCAGAGCCACTCTGGTCTTCTTGGTTTACATGAGTCATTATTTGGGTTACATATTGTCTTTTAATAGCACTGTCTCTGCTCTTCTTCTTTTCCTTTTCTTTGCATTCTGGGGTTAAAAGCCTGGAAATTAAATTTCTCAAACTCCTAATCAGCAGGGTTGCAGTTAGATTTGGCAAATGAGAGTCACTTTGGTGAGGTCCAGAAGGCATTTGGAAGGTCCAAGTCATTCCTCTCTAGCATCAGCTAAGAAAAGGTGCGTGGGTATCAGCAGTGGCAGATGTGGGGTTTTGTGAGTGATTTTTGGGGTCCTCCTAAAAGTCATTTCAGTAGGGCAGGCAACATCATCATTGGCAGCTTTCTGCTGTTTCTAGGCATCTGCCCAAAGACTGAGTGTGGAGCTCTAGGTAGAGCTCATTGAATTCATTGGTTACCCTCTGATTCCTGACTTTTCTGGTTGTCTGAAAGCCAACAGCTCTCCTGACATTGTCCTTGCAGCCCTCTCAATGTTTTGGAAGCTTCCAATTTCCTGTATTTAATCTTTTCTTAATTGAGATACCTAGAGCAGCTTCTATATTTCTGGCTAAACCCTAACTGCATCATTTTATCATCTTGTATCATGATATAAAGACTTGATTTCTTATAGAAAGACCAAGAAACATTGCGGTGATGGTCAAAATTATCAGCCTTCAATTCTAAGAATTGTGACACCACTACTGTCTCTTTTACTGCTGAAGTGAAAGTATTTATCAAATCTAATCCACTCTGAAAGGTCTTGAGAGGAAATAATCTGCTCCATTATACACTCAGAAGGCTACGTCTCTTTAATTCTGAGTGTTACTTGTCTGGATGGGGAGAACTCATTGTGCCTGTCTTCTGAACTCTAGTTGTAAATAAAGGGAAAGAGGGCCACTGACCAAAATTGCAAATTAGAAAGGCAGTGCTCTAGGGCTTTGGGAATTTGATTGGAAGTGGAATCTTCTGGCCTCTCTTTGGCTTCACTGAATCTTGCCTTCGAATGGCCTAAACGTACCACTGCCATCTCTTGTTTATTTTTAATCAGAGTAAGTTAGGCTATGTTGTATTTAAAAATACTGCCCCCCCCCCCCAAATGTCAGGAATTTAACTCAATATGGGTTTGTTTTTCCCTCCTGCTACTACTGATCGACTGTTGCCTCTGGGGCAGCAGCGTTTCTTCAAGGAGTGACGTGGGGATGTAGGCTCTTTCAATGGTGTGATCATGCCACTCTCAAACCTTCACTGTCCCCAGAGAAGGGGCAAGAGAGGGCCAGGATCACATAGAAGGTTTGTCTTCAGGCCTAGATGTGGCAAATATCACTGTAATTTATATCACATTGGCTAGGTCCTAGTTACAAGGTCCCAGTCTAACTACAGGGAGGGCTGGCAGTGTGGTCTTCCGTGTAACAAATAAGCATCCAGCTGGCTGCTTCTGGATTCTGCACTAGGGTCCTCCCTTCCATGTTCCATTTTTCTCTTACCTCACTGACTTGGCCATACTTTAAAATGTTTTCTGTTCCCCAAAGTGTTCTTTCACACATATTGTTTTCTTTATCTAGATAAACTGCACGCACCCTCATTTTTCTTATTTGTATGATGTCAGAATAAACACGGACCTTGTGTTTGTACGTTGAATCATATTGATGATAACAATCAGTGATTTAGGTTCTCTGGTTATCTTACCTGTATTTCGAGAACAGGAAGTCTCACTCTACTGCCTCCTAATGAAGCATTTCCTGGTCTCTCCAGAACAAGCAGCATCTGTAGTCCATACTGGTGGTTCCCAAACTTCATGTGCATTAGTGTCACCTAAAAACCTTATTAAAACAGAAATTGCTGGGCCCTACCCTAGAGTTTCAGATTCAGATTGATATGAGGTAGGGCCTGAGAATTTGCATTTCTAATAAATTCCCAAGTGATGCTGATGTTGCTGGTCTGGGGACTAGGTTTGGAGAACCACTGGTGTATAGCAAAAATTTTAGCGTGAAATTTCGTGTCATCTTGTACTATTTGCTATTTTTCTCACATTCAAAGCAATAGATTTGAGAACCTACTGTACGCAAGACCTTATGCCACCTGGTGTTAGAGGCTATCGGTTATATTTCAGGGACATAATTTTTGTTTATTTTTTGTATCCTGTATCATGTTAGCAAGTATTCAGTTCCTACTTATTAATTGATTGGTGGTGTGAACCAATACAGTAGACTTCCTACTGTCTCATCTTTACTTAAAACAATAAATGATTATCAGAATAAACATAGGTTGTATGCAAACATGGTGTTTGGGACTGCTTATGAAAACTGTGATGCAGTCTTTTGACCTCTGAGATTGTCTTATGGGAATAAGGCAGTCTTACCCTATTATGTTAATGTCATTCTAAAGCAATACAATAAACATGGCATGTGAATTGTTCAATTTCATGTCCTTGCACATCCTCAGTCAAAGGTATTGCAAAAACATTATAGTTAATTAGACCTGGCTCTTAATTAAAAGACATTTGACTTTACATAGTTATTAATGGAAGTAAGTTGCAAATCCTCCAGAATACTTTTAAATAACTTAGATAAAGAGACTCTGAGATTTTAATTTTGCCCTAATGCTTGCCCAAAGGTGAATTTTACTCAAGAGTATTGATCTTGTTTTATTTTAATGTTCAGTATGTTTGCCATGGGATATTTTAGCTCCACAAAGGACCCATGAGTTGAAAGTCATATAATATTCTATAACAATATCAGCTACCTAGAAACGATGATCGTCCTGGTAATATTTAAGGTCGGACTCAATTTCCTGAAGTATTTTACAACTAATTTTCTCATATAATATAAAATTTGGAGCTAATTTCACTTCAGTAGTAAAAATCAAATCTTATTTGCACTTTGGATAAAAGTTGTGAATAATATGAATTTTACGCCCTACAAATTATTTTAAGTTTCTTTGAAACATTTTTGAAGATGAGGCAAAAAACTTTTCATATTTACACAATAAAATCACTCTAACTCTTATGCCAGAGTAAGTACCACTCTCCTCTTACTCTTTTTTTCTCCCACCATTTTTCATGTTTATCATGTTCAAACCCACGTTCAGGTTGCAAAAGAGTGTCCAAAGTTGTTGGGAACATGCCATGGGAAGAAACTTTCTATTTAATTTTATTCCATTTTTATTTCCAGCTCTATGGAAGAACAGCCTCTGGCTTTTTCTTTAGCACTGCAATTTTTTTCCTTCTCAAATTGGTACTGCTTTTTGATCTTCTAGAGTTCTACAAGGGAATAAATATGCATGTAGATAAAAGAGAACATACGAATAAAACATATTTAGACTTTCTGAGACCTTTGACAATATTTGCATAAAGAACTTATTAAAAGTTGAGTCACTAGTATTGCCTATATTATTTTGTTAATGGTGGCAACCAGCTGAAAGTATAGAAAGTAGAACAATAAGGGAAAATAAGAATTTTTTCCTCTCTGAGAGGAAAAGATGAATTCACAGGCATCAATTCTGCAATAAATAAGGAGTAATGCTCTCTAAAGTAAGTGAGTAAGCTTTGAAGATAATATCTTGCTTTTCCAGATTCCAAGTTAGCTTGCATATTTTGAGGCTACATAAATGCTGAGAAAATTGACAGAAGACTATGTGTGGATACTTATAAGGGAATATGTTTTAGGATAAATTCTCACTTCTCATTGTGAGGAAATTCTTGGTTAAATCAAATTAAACTGAGGTTTATATTATAGAGCCCTGTCAATATCAGAGTACAGAGAGACTATGTAGTATTTCTCAAATTTACTTGATCATGGAACTCTTTTGCCTCTGAGTACTTTTTAATACTTCATGAGATGTTGGCATCTCTTGGTCACAATTATGGAAATGCTCATCTAAGTTACTGTTATTGGATGAACATGATTCTTAGTAGCCATTACAGTATGTTAAGGAAACACTCATCCTGAGCATTAAATGATCAAGTGGTGTTGAGAACTATCAAAAAGGATATTTAAAATGAAGTAAAAGATGATGTATATTATTTACAATTAAAGATCATGGTTCTTTGGCACCTCCTTTATCAGGCAAAATAGTTCTAGTTAATGGCAATTGCTTGTCTAGATTTAATGCCTCCCTCTCCCCAGGAACTTTGGCTTTTCAGTTTTCTTTCTTTCCTTCATCATCAATCTTGTACTCACTGGCAGCTTACTCTCATTGTCATATACCTGAAATATACTGAAAAAGCCCTTCCTTGTCACCAGAGTATCCTCCAGCTGCCTCACCTGTCTGTTCCTTTCATAATCAAACCTCTCAAAACACTCATCTGCAGAAGTTGACTCCGTTTTGTCCCATCCTATTTATACTCCAGTATAGCTTCCACCTCTACTGCTCTACTGAAATAGCTCTTTTCAAAGTCACCGATGACCAAGAGGGCCTTGTATCATTGCCAATGAGCTGCTGATAATGGAAAGAGGCACTATTAATAATACTGCATGCGTAAGAGGCATTACCTGCACTGCTATCCTAATGCCTGGCAATCACTGATAAGAGCTACTCCCAGGGATGTTATTCCTTGGAACTTCTGGTCTGCCTTGCTCAATTCAAGGAAGACATCAGTTGCTGGCATTTGTTCTTGGAAGCCTGTGTTAGGTGTACAGTAGTCTCCCCATCATCTGCTGTTCCATTTTTTTCCTGATTCAGTGACCTGTGGTCAACTGTGGACTGGAAGCATATGATCCTCTTCTGACATATTTTCAGAAGGTCACTAGTAGTCTAACACTACATCGCAATGCCTATGTCATTCACCTCACTTCATCTCATCATTTAGGCATTTTATTATCACTCAGAAGAAGAATCCCTTAATCTCTTACTGTGCCTGATGTATAAGTTAAGCTTTATCACTGCTGTGTATGTATAGGGAAAACATAGTATATATAGGGTTCAGTGCTATCGGGGACATCAGGCATCCCCTGGGTTCTTGGAATGTATCCATCCCTTCCCCAACAAGGCAGGGAACGACTGTATTCAGCATGGTGAGTGCAGAAGGCCTGTGGTTGGGTATCAACAGCGTCTGTGGCAGCCAAGCATCAGGACAAGGCTGGGTAATCTTCTGGTATGAATGATTTTAAAACTTCTTGCTTTTAGTAAACTCTCATCTGCTCAGAAATCAAGCCACACTGATGTCTAAATGTATTCTGGCCGAGGAGACTCAATGAATGGATCTGAAGGATTTGGAAGTCCTAAAGTTCTTAAACTCGCTTTGATGCCCTGAGTCAGGCACATGGCAAATCCTGACAGGGAGAGAAGTTTATCGTGAGGTTTGAGTTAGGGTCCCCACCACAGTGCCAGCATCTCACTGGCCGATTATGAAAAAATCTAATGTACAAATTGGCAGCAGAGCCAAGGAACTGGAAAGCTCTGCAGCTGTGGTCTGTTCCTCAGCAGGCTCATTACACTTCAGCTCAGGATTACCAACGCTCTCCTTTGTTACAAGTTATTTTGCAAATGACTACTCCCAGGGGCCCCCAACTTGGGAGATTCCCTGTCATCCCACTGTGACTTCCTAGCTCAGGGTGTCCTGCCTTACTGGTTCTTCTGGTATTCCAGTCTAACCTAATTTTGTGTTCATACTGATAGTATCGCTTTACCCTGACAAAAAAATGCTTCAGATGTTTAGGCTTGTCCCTTTTTCCTGAGAGAGCAAGGGAGCAAGAGAGAGAGTGTGAGAGACATCCTGGGTACACCAAATTCTACCTGGAGTTCTCTTTTTAAAATTTTTTATTTATTTATTTTTTAATTTTAATTTTAATTTTAATTTTATTTATTTATTTATTTATTTATTTATTTATTTAATTAATTAATTACCTGGAGTTCTCTGGTTGACCTGTCACTTTCATAGGCTGCTGTTTAATATACTCTAGCCAGGAGAAAGCAGGTAGCAAAGCGCAATGGCAGGAGTGTGGGCTTTGTGGCTAGAGAGAGTTTAAGTCCTTACTCCTCACCTTATCTGCTCTGCAGTCCTGGACAGGTTAGCTCTCGGCACCTCAGATTCTTAACTCTAGTGTGGACATGCTAAGACTCAACCCCATAGGTGTGCCAATAATAACAATAGTAAAAGTAATAAAAGTGACACCTTTTGTCAAAATAAGTGCTCTGTGTCTTCAGATCTATCTTGATAATCAAACCAGAAAAGGAAGACTTCTATTGTTTGAAATAAAAAATTCAATAACAGTTTTTCTGAGCTAGGAGAGAAAAGGGTGACCAATCCAGAACCATCTCCACCATGTTTTTCCTGAAAGGATTGCACGTATCCAACCAGTTATGGCTTAATATAGTTGCAAGGCAGGATTATACTAGGCCATATTTTTTTCCTGTTTAACTCTGATTCCCTTCCAAAGGTTGCTATGAATAAAAAAACCCAAAATGAAATTTCTTTCTCACTATGAATTTCTTATGTTAAGAAATGTGCAGTCCTCTAGTTACTCGATGTGACCACCAGATAGGGCTTGTTGGCCAGGGAGCCCAGTATGGTGGCTGGTGATTGAATTTCATGCATGGGATACCAAACAAACAAACAAACAAACAAACAAAAATTTAATTAAGAAATTAAATTGCCCATCAAAAGAATGAGGAATAAATTAAGTCAAGGTTGTTTCTGCCCCGGGAGCATCTCATGGGTACTTATTGTGCTGCATGGACTTACTTTTAACTTGAGTCTCTAGGCCTGGGTTTCCCAGGTGTAAGATAAAGAAATTAGATAACCTTTAATTAGATAATCCTTAATGTCTTTTCCTGACATTTTGAGTGTATGAAACTCAGAGTGAGATGAAGCAGAGCTCACAGTTATTTAGGCACTAAGTAGGACTGTTCCCGGGCCAGTTTCCTCTGAGACATTAATACATTTTTTGGGTGCACAAAGCACCAATCTCTCGAGAACATGTTTTTCAGAGTTCTGGTCACAAGTTTTATAAAAATCCATATGGCTGATTTCAGCAGCAAAGAAATTATTAAGAGAAGTTTTGAGCGCTGGTAAAATTGCTGGGATGGTTAAGGAACAAGACTCGGGGCTACATAGCTGAGACAATACTTGAAATCATTGGCCTAGTGACATTCTAGTGTCATTGCTGTGGTTCCCACAGCTTGCCCTGATGAGGGCACGCTCTGGGGCCCTGGGTGTAGCCACCGTGGGCTCTGGTCCCTGGGTGTGGGTACCAACATCACTTCCATCTATCGTCAGAAAATTCCTGCATGGCCATTGATATCTAATTAGTGGCCAGAAGCAAGTGCTCCGATTGCTGGAGCTCAGGTCATATGGTCACGTCCTGGCAGCTTCTGAAGGGAGAAGGAGGCTGTGCCTTCCACCAAGACTTAGTAGGGGGAAAATTTCCCATTCACAGGAAGTGGTTCAGATGTTGGAAGAACAACATAGTCTTTAGGAAAATGTTCAGAAATAATGACAAGTGTCTACCTCAGTCCGCTTGGAGAGCACCTCCCATTCCATATCGCAACAGGACTTTTCCTGTGCCACCAAATTTTGTTCTCTGCATTAGAATGTCATAAGCAAGTTTTAGGAAAAAGAAAATGTCCATTTTTTGGTCTCTTTCATTATGTCTACTTTTCAGTCATTTTAAAAACATTAGGTCCATCAAAATAAGCACCAACCTTTTCTTGTAAAACTGGAATCCAATATGAAGTAAGATTCACTCTCTGCACTTATGGCCTCAAAGTTTATATTCATTAAAGGGACTGTATTCACTGTGAATGATTATGCAGTTAAATGACTTAAAACCTGACAAGGAATATTATTTTAGTGTTATGAGATCTGGGCCCTCTGAAAAAACATCACCAAGACCATCCTTTGGCAATTGTGGGAGCAGGGAAGGTTTTAGGACCCTCATTTTGCATTTCCTTCACCTCTATGATAATTATCCTCAGGAAACATTTCATAAAGCCTAATTTATACCAAGCAGTGATTTATATAAATGACTGTGGAAGTCTAATGGATACTTCTTGGTCTTTTAGCTCTGATTCTGTCCTTAAAAGAGCACCTGTGTTATGAGGACCCACCATCGGGTCTTGCCCGCATGGCTGTGGGAAATAAATTGTGTGGACTTGAGGAGGAGAGGTGATGTGATCTGTAGATGCTCCGTGTGTCAGACAAATAATTAAATATCTATGATTTTTAAAAATGCTTATAATATGTCTACTATCTTTCATAGTAATGTATTATAACTCTCATTTTGTAGATGAAGAAATCAAGTCTCAGTGAGATTAGAAAGCTTGTTCTGGGCAACAGAATAATGGTCTCTCAAAGCTGTCTATACTATTCCTGCAATCTATGAATATGTTATATTGGGGGGGCAAAAGAGAATTAAGGTTGCAGATAAAATTAAGATTGCTAATCTACTGAGTTTAAGATGAGATTGTCGTGGCGGCGGGGCGGGGGTGCACAATAGAGTCACAAGCATCCCGTAAGGTAGAGAAGGGAGGATCCAAACAACAGAGAGATTGGAAGATATTATGCTGCTGGCTTTGAAGAGGAGGAGGGGCCCCAGACCAAGGAAAGCAGGTAGCCTCCAGAAGCTGGAAAAGGCAAAGAATGGATTCTCCCCTAGAATATCCAGAAGGAACTGGCCCTACAGACACCTTGACTTTAGCCCAGTGAGACCCATATTTGACTTCTAACCTCCAGAACTGAAAGCTAGTGAATTTTTGTTGTTTGAACACACTACAAATTATAGCAGCAAGAAATTATTTGTATTACTTGTAATAGCAGAAATGAATTAGTTCAGCCACACTACGATTAAATGTGAAAGCCAGGATTCAAAGTCCAAATCCTGAATTCTTTCAGAGCAGTTCAAAGGCAAAAATCAAAAGACATTGTTGAAAAGGGGCTCCTGTTTAGGTTAAGGAGTCATGTAACAGGCCAGAACAAGGTGGACGGGGTCTCAAGAGGTGGAGGCTGAAAATCATGGTAATTCTCGGGTGTTCTTAGAGGATGGTATTAAAGATATCATTTGATCCAGAAGCCCTGGGCTAACTGAATCTTGCTTTTGGCCTCTCTTCCCTGGAGTGAACTAAGGCAAAGCAAGCAGACATGCACCACTACTAGCAAGAATGTGAGCCACGGGCACAGAACCGCACTGTTTACCACTGTTCCCAAAGAACTGACAAGGGGGCCTGGAACCTAAGACTGCACAATAAATATTGACTATCCTAATGAATAAATGAATGGGGCTTTGGCCTCAAGCCCTCACATCCCGTTAATCTGGATGAGCTGGATGATCCCTTCTTTCTTCCGCTGCTAGGAAAGCCGTCAGCAGCTTTGAATCCAATTCAGCCAGAAGGCCTGCTCTAGTTTCATCCCAACGACCAAGCCGGAATTTCACATCTCATAATAATATTGATAGCTAATATTTAAATAGCATTTGACACAGTTTTAAGTGATTTACCTTTATCAATCCATATGTTGTGTATTCATGTTTTAATTCAAACATTTGATTTAAGCGCTACCATACTGCTGCTCTCCAGATGAGGAAACTTCAAGTATCCAAATTTAGGAGAGTCGTTCATGCTTATGCAGCTTGCTCGTGGTGGAGATGGTTTGGGTTCAGGCAGTCAAGCCCCAGGTTTCGTGTTCTTTACTACTTTGTAATGAAACAGGAGAGAGCCTGCGGGCTACTGGGCTCAGGTAGGTGGTGCTAAGTTTGCACATGTCTCCTGCCATATTGGACCTGACTGCGTGGGGACAGAAAGCAGATGTGGTGGGGATGAGTAGAATTGTGTGAAAGTTGTCCTGCGTTTAGCATCTGACCACTGGTTGTGCAGAGGACACTACTAGAGTAGAAGCAGGGTTCAGGTCACATCTAGCCCTGCACATGCGTGTGTGTGTGTGTGTGTGTGTGTGACATGGGAGAGCAGTAAGGGAGCACAAACAAGGGGGTTGAAGAAAAAGAGAGCTGTCCATGCAGAATGAACTTCCTATGACTGGAGAAGCAGCTGCCTGGCTTTTAAACACTCTTGCCCTCAGGGGAGCAGGAGAGAAGCAAAAGATCAAAACTATACAATCTTAACCTTTCAATATATAGTGAAAGCTCCAATCATCCAATAAAAATGTCTTCAAACTTTGCACTTATTGGGGAATTAGATAAAATGTGTGAGGAAGGAGGCAGAGCCACAGACCCCTCTCTCCTGGTAGGCAAACCAGAGAAGCAAAGTGGACCTTCCTTTATAGCCCTTGGGAAAGAGCACCAATGGAAGCCTCTTCACTTCTTGTGTTGCCTTCAGCCCGATCCTGCCCTGTAGGGACTCCTGCCTATGCATGTGGACAGTGTTGCTCTCAAATCTTTGTTCCACTCTTACCTTCTCAAGGAGTTGCCCCTTGGTCATCCTTCTAGTGGCCTTGTCAACCTCAGAAGAATGGCTAGGGAGGAGGGGCAGGCCCTGGTAGTAGACCCCTTTGGGTGAGGATTTCCTGTATCCCATGAGTGGGAGCGGGTACTGACAGCTTTACCTGGAAGGGGGACACAGGCTTTAAGTGGGCACTGTCCCCTTACCATATGGACTTGGCATTTGTTGTGAGGGGCGTGATCACAGTAGGGCCAGAGCAGTTGCCCCCTAAAGTGATGGTTTCCAAAGATGAATGTGCATACACATCACCTGGAGCTTATTAAAACAAGATCCTTGGGCTTACCTGTAGATGTAGACCTTCTGATTCAGTGTACATTTGTAACAAACATCCGGGTGGCGCTGATGCTGAAGACGGACCACACTTACAGTATGAAGAGGAAAGCCATGGGCAGGAGCCCTGGATGCTTACGACTAAGGACTATACTACACAGAAATCCCACTGAAACCTAGCCTCAGAGTGGTCTTTCAGCAATGTCAGAACTGTAGCCATAATTTTAGTCAAGAACCTGGAGTACTTGATGGACTGTTGAAAAGGATACCCAGCTATGAGTACTGGTCAGAAGGTCACACTGGAGCTAGCAGCACTAGTGACTTGATGATGAATTTTTTTTTTTGATGATGAATTTTAAAGTAAAGTGACCAAGGTGAACAAACAGAAACTGTCTCCTGTGAGTCATTGCTGGCGCTGGGAATGGAAAGAGAACAAGTTGGGAATGAACTGGCTCCAGTTTTGTGTAGAGAAATGATGGAGAAATCAAGAACAAGACTGGACCTAATGTGTAAAGCTACATCTAGATTGTAATGAAAATGTTTCACTAAAGCCAGTGGAATGAGGCATTGAATGTCAACTTTGCAGATTCATCAAGCTGGGAAGAAAGAGAAACATTTGGGAAAAATTGAGGGGAGTGAGGTGCAGTCCTAGATGGCTGTCTTCTGCTCCCATATGGTTGGATATCGTTCTAAACCTTTTAAGTTACTTAAAAGATTAGTTTGTTTGCCTAGCAGGTGACATGCAACTAAAGCTGCCACATGGAAGAGCTTATATTTGCAGTTATGTGTTTTATCCTCCTTAGAAAAAATACTGAGATTGAGAAACCCTTTCTTCCCAAAGGAATCTCCACTTGAACTCTGAATGAAATGGGTTTCTTAGGAAAGAGATTTCATGGATGATTCTAGAGCTCAGTCACTTATGTTCTGAAAATGAGTCAATAGAACTTTTCATAATATCAACTCTTCCATCCATTCCATTCTCAATTGAGTATATGCTAAGGGTTAAAAGCCTTTACAATTTATTAGCAATATGACCATAGTTGTGAGGCTAGCAGAATTTTAAAATAATTTTATTTTATTTTCTATTGTAACAATTCTTTTGTAATCCAAAATTTATTTGATTTATTTACCCATATATTTGCCATGTTCATTGCTTTCTAATCTTGCTGAATCCTAGAGGCACCATTTGTTTTTATTGTTTGTTTTAGTCTAAAGAAATTAAGCCATTAAGAACTATCATTAAGAGCTGATTTTAGAGGAGTCTGCAAGTGACAAATTTTCTCAGATTTTATTTGTCTGAGCATGTCTTTATTTTGTCTCCATTCTGGATTGAAACTTTCTCTCAATAGCAAATTCTAGATTGACAGGTTTCTTTCAGATATTTCTCATTGTTTTCTAGCTTCCATTGTTGCTGTTAAGAATTCAACTAGTTCTCAGTTTCTTGCTCCAGTGAAGGTAATCTTTTATTCTCTGGCTGCTTTAATATTTTATTTTTGTCTTTGATTTTTTGTCGTTTCATAGAGGCAAGAGGTTTTAGGGGCTTCTTAAGTCACTGTATTTATGTATTTTATCAGTATGGGAAATTTTAAGTCATTATTTCTTCAAATATTGCCTCCCTCTTGACTCTCGTTCTAGGACTCCAATTAAACACTGATATATCATCTCATTACATCAACTATAACTCCACTTTCTATTTTGACTTTACTTTTTTGTTGATATCATTTTTCTGGTTTTCTTTATAAAAAGTCTCCTTTGACTTGTCTTAAAGTTCATTAGTATTCTCTTTTCTTGTGTCTTGTGTCTGATATTAAGCCCATCCAATGAGTTGTTAGTTTTGGCTATTTTTTCCATTTTGTAAACTCAAACTGATTATTTTGTAGCTCAGTGATGGTACTTGTGTAGCTTCCAATTCCTCGTTGACATTTTAGTGTTTTGTCTCTATATTTATGAGTAGTATTTTTTACAGTTCAAACCTGATGTTTCTAATATCTGGATTCCGATAGACAATTTCTTTTGTCTTTTCTTTCTGTTGATTATGACTCATGTTTTGTCCAAAGAGGAGCATTTGTTTGTTTCCTGGACTACATTTAAGAAGTCACAAATATAAATAATTTGATACCTAGAGTGATGTTGGCTTTCTCTAGAGAGGACTTTTTATTGCCTCTTCTGGGGACTCGAGGGTGCTAAAAATCTATGAACAAGGTTTAGGTTTCTGTCAGTCACCTAGATGATCCCTTGAGTCTTTTAAATCCATAACTCCATTCCAGAGTAGAGTCTTTGAGGATCCCAATCCTATTCAAGAGGCATTGTATTAGCATTTCTACTTTGGCAAGAGTTAAATTCTGACCTCTTCATTCATCCTCAGGGTCAGCCAACCTGCTTAGATTTATCATCTCAATCACTTTTGAATGCACAGTTCAGTAATGTAAATAATTCATGTTGTTGTGCAACCAATGTCCAGATTTTCATCTTGTGAAACTGAAACTCTCTAGCAGTTGAATTGTAGGTTCTCATTTCCCCCTCCCCAAGCTTCTGGTAACCACTCTTCTACTTTCTGTATCTACCCAAGGTACCTCATATAAGTGGAATCATGCAGTATTTGTCTTTTTGTGACTGATTTCCCTCACTTAGAAATATCCTCAAGGTTCTTGGTTGTGGCATGACTTGGAATTTCCTTCCTTTTTATGGCTGAATAATATTCCACTGTATGTATATCCTACATTTTATCACCCATTCAACTATTGATGCCTATTTGGGTTGCCTATACCTTTTGGCTGTTGTAAATAGTGTTTCTGTGAGCATGGGTGTAATGAACATGTATGCTGGGTTTTTGTCTCCAACACCAAATATTTGGTGTTTTTTCCAACACCGTTCTCCAACTCTCTGATTCCCTGACACCAATGGGGTATTCATGATTTAATTCAATGAATTACCCAGAGTTAGTGCATGGACTACTCAGAGTTAGTGCAGATTCCACAAATCTGCACTAACTTAAGTGGTTCAGTCCTGCAAGAATGTTCCCACTTCAGATGCCAGGCACAAGTAGGATGCCCAGGCTATCCACATTTTGCCTGTCCAAAGACATATTTGGGGGTTTCCAAAGCCCCTTCCTCAGATTCAATACCTTGCTAGAATGACTCACAGAACTCAGAAAAACACTTTCCTTACATTTACCAGGATATTATAAAGGATACAACTTAGAAAAAGCCAAAAGAAAGAGGCTTATAAGGCAAGGTGTGAGAGGGAGTGGTGCAGAGCTTCCATGCCCTATCTCATCACACCACCCTCCCAGTACCTCAGTGTGTTTGCAACTCCCAGAACCTCTTTGTTTAAGGGTTTTTTTTATGGGTTTCATTATGTAGACATGAATGATTAAATCACTGGCCTTTGGTGACTGAACTCAATTGCTAGCCCTTTCTTCATGGAGGTGTGAGAGGGTAGGGCTGAAAATTCCAACTGTCATCTAATTTAACCTCTCCATTTTAAAGACAAGCAAACAAACTTCATGAAAGAAAAGATGAGAAAGCAAACATTATAAAGGAGTTTCGGTTTTATGCAGTTACCAATACTTTTTATTAAAAAATGGTGGAGGTGAAGTTGGCTTATAGTTTTCATTTGCTGGCTCTATTTGTTGGCCTTAGACACTAACCAAACACCGTACAAGCTGTGGGCCAGAGGGAACATCACCTATGATCAAAATATTTTGTTTCTGCTAACATGATTAAAAATATTGAAGTTTGTGGAGTGGGCCAAGCCTGAGATAAAATATTTGCACATCCAAACCAGCTTTAAAATAAGGACTGTTCTGTAAAAGTTTTGATGTATTTTTGTGTCAGTATGTAGACAAAGTCTTAAAAAGGACCCAAAACACTTCCTTGATAGTTTCCTTTCCCAATGGATGTGTTAGCCAGCCTAAAGTGTTAAGATACAAAATCTTAAAATCAGGAAGACCTTATTCTTTTCTATTCTGGATGGGCCCCAAATTCCATTTAATGCACACCCTTATATTATATTGAGATACTGTAAAGAGGGAATTGAGATCCTGAAAAAGGCCACAAAATGGGAACCAAGGCAGTTATAAAAGCATTACAGTGGAGTTAGGTTGAGCTCATTTTGAATTATTTACCTTATATAATACTTTCTTTAAAAAAAAATCTTCTGGAATTTGTTTCATGTTTACCAAGTAACTCTGGAAAATTTCAGTATATTCTTCCTATGGGTAAGTAACAATAGCTACAACAAAACTTAGAAAGCACTTATTCCACTCCTTTGTTCCCCTTAGTGGATGTCTCCTTTCTTTTCTTTTTTTAAAATGAGTAAAAATAATTAAACAGCCTGATGGTATTGATCACATCCTCTGACTATTTGCAAGTAGGAAAGATTGTATTATTATCTGGTATAATTGCTCACAAGCTAGAAAATATCTGAATAAATATAATTTAATAGAACTGCAAAGTCCCAATGATACTGTACATGCACACACGTGTGTGGTATTTACATATAATTAAAACAACCCCAAGTTGAAGAAAGGTTAAAATTTCTTTCCTTCCAAGAGACATGAGGGATAAATTACTCAAATAACCTCAACTTGATAAAGTTCCCCTATATATTTACCAGGCCCTAATATTAAAGGAAATTGCAAAGCAATGTGAAATGAGCATGGTACATTTACGCTGTCATGTAATGTGGTGCCACAGTTATTCTGAAGGGAGACTTTGGGCAATTCTTACCATTTAGGGCACTTCACCAGAGCTCTTGAACTTCTCCTTGGGCCTTGGAAGTCAACTTTCAACCCAAGACATCCAAAGTATTCTTGAAAGGGTCAGCACAGATCATTCCCAACTGATTCACAGCAGCACTTACCAGATACATGCTATTTTAGCAGGAGACAGTAGAATTTTCTGGAATAAATATAAATTCCCCAGAGTCTGGCCAAAATGACCCATGATTAATTTCAGTGCATTCCCACACAGAAATCCAAACCCTAAGGAAGCAACAAGTTCAGTGTAAAATTATTCAGTTTTTTAAAACAGTGGTTGGGTAATCAGCACAGACTCTCTGGTAATAGTATGTTAGAATGAAAAAGTCAGAGGCTATTTCCCAGGATATTTTCTTTACAGTAAAATGAAATAGAATAGAGAAGATATTATGGGCCTATAATAATTTACACTACCCTTATGGGAAACAGAAAAAGGTAGTGATTCCCAACTCGCTTCCACATCTTGACATAGAAAGAAATTTAAAATTATTTTAATGGCATATCTGGTTGCTTTTGACCTGAGATGATTGGCCTGGGTCCCTGCTGGCTATCCTATGGGCAATATCATGGGCATTAGCACAACTCCTTCCCAATCTACCAGAGTTTCATGGCTCTGGCCTGGTTTATTAAAAAGGTCTCCTCAGAGTTAACACTATGTAATACTATGTGCCAGGTGCTGTTCTAGGAGATTTCTGTATCTTAACACATTTAATTTTAACAGAATCTATGGCATGTGTAATATTATTATCTTTTCCAAGTAGCTGAGGTATAAGGAGACTGAAGAACTTGCCCAAATTGCTGGTAATGGTAGAGCAGGGACTGGATCTCAAGTAGTGTGGCTCCAGAGTTTGTATCCTTTACCACCATTCTAGATTTAGAAGAAATTCTAAAGAAAGAATTACTAGAAGAAATTAAGAAAGACCTCATTAAATCTATAAGCAGTGGGAACGGGGGAAGGGGGATGGTCCTGACTAGTCATAAAGGGGCCTACACTTTAAGATCCCAAAAGTACTTGGATACTCTTCTGGTTTGTAGGAAACTGCACATCACCTCTGACAGCACTGTGCAGTGTGGGTGCCAGGGCTATGAGCAAAAGGCTGCCCCCAGGGGAAAGTACCCAACAAAGTGGTAGTGAAAGATTTTAAAAAAGAAAAGAAGAAGCAAGGGTTGGGCAAAAAAGAGAAGGACCCACAAACTCAGGAAAAATTTACTATAAAATGTGTTGCCACTAAAGTAGGTCTAGAATTTTAAGACAATTTCCAGAAATTGGTTACTTTCTGCCAGATAAATGATTGTATTCATCGTAGCTGCCCATCTGAATGTGCTCAGAGCCACATTGACTCTTTAATTCCATCATCCCTGGCTGAGATCACCAAGAATTGAGATTAAACATAATGACAGACTTCCAGTTTCAGGTTTGGCATATAAAATGCTTAGAAATTGCCATGCTGAAGTAACAATAAGGACAAAGCTGAACAAACAGAAAAATCTACAACTCTACCTAGAAGATCTGTCAGAGGAATGAAATCGTGGACTAAACCAAAGCTCCCCAAACTGGAGAGATTGACAGATTAATACAGATACTGGACAGAAACCTCTACAGGAATTGATGCTGGGGTCAGAAAATCTCAAATGTATTTGACAAATTGCGGGGGGGCTCAGAGAGGACAACTCTGATAATTAAAAACTGCTGGGAACCCAGCTTTAGAGGGCCCACACTTTGTGAGTTTCAGTTCCAGGAACTTTTACAGTGCCAGATCCTTACAGTGGCAGAGGACTGACACTACCCCCTTCAAGAGTTACTATAAAGCTATGGGAATCCAGCAGAATTGAGAGCTCAGGAATAAATCCTCATAAATACATCCAGCTGATCTTTGACAAAGGAGCAAAGGCTGTACAATGGAGCAATGACAGTCTTTTCAACAAATGGTGCAGGAACAATTGGACACCCTTATGCAAAAAAAAAATATATATATACACACACACAGCCTTTACACCCTTCACCCTTCAACTCAAAATGGATCACAGATCTACATGTAAAACACAAAACTATAAATCTCTTAGAAAAGAACATGCCAGAAAATATAGCCGACTTTAAGGATGGTGATGACTTTTTAAGTACCACACCAAAGGTATGATTCAGAAAGGAACAGTTCATAAGCTGAACTTCCTTAAAAACTCCTGTGTTGTGAAAGACAGTGTTAAGAGAATGAGAAGATAAGTCACAGGTTGGGAGAAAACTGTTTACAAAACACCTGTCTTGATAATGGGCTGTTATCCAAAATATACAAGAAAGCCTTTCAAATGCAAAAATAAAAAAAACCTAATTAAAAAAATGGGAAAATCATCTAAACAGACAGCTCACTAAGAAAGATACATGGATGGTAAATAAGCCTATGAGATGTTCCATACCGTATGTCATTAAGGAATATAAATTAAGATAGCAATGAGGTACCATTATGTACTTTCTGGAATGACAAAAATCCAGAACACTGAAAACACTAAATGCTGGTGAGGATGTGGAGCAAGAGAAACTGCCATTCATTGCTGTGGGAATGTAAAATGGTATCGCCACTTTGGAAGATAGTTTGGTGGTCTCTTACAAAACTAAACATACTCATATCATAGGATACAATAATTGTGCTCCTTGGTATTTACTGAAATGAATTGAAAACTTATGTTCACACAAAAATCTGCACATACTCGGCAGCTTTATTCACAATTGTCAAAACTTGGATGCAGCTAAGATGTCCTTCAGTAGGTACATGGGTAAACTGCGCTATATCCAGACAATGGAATATTATCCAGCACTAAACATAAAAGAGCTATTAAGGCATGGAAAGCCATGGAAGGGACTTAAGTGAATATTGCTAAGTGAAAGAAGCCAATCTGAAAAGGCTGCCTACTGTATGATTCCATGTATATCACATTTTGTAAAAGGTAAAACTATGGAGACAATAAAAAGGTTAGTGGTTGACAGAAGGAGGGAGGAATGAATAGGCTGAGCACAGAGATTTTTACTCTGTTTGATACTGTTATGGTGGGTACATCTGATCACACATTTGTCAAAACCCATAAAATGTACAACACCAAGCGTAAACCCTAATGTAAACTATGGATTTTGAGTGATAATGATATGCTAAGGTATACTCATCATTTTGAACAAATGTACCAGAGTGGTGTAGGATGTTCATAATGGGAGAGGTTGTGTGTGTGAGGTTGGGGCATATGGGAACTTTCTCTACTTTCTGCTGCATTTTGCTGGCGACCAAAAACTGCTCTAAAAAATAGTTTATTAAAAGCAAAACAAAGCAAGCAAAATCAAACCCCCCCCCCTCCTGATTGAATTCTTATTTTGTTTTTCTGGAAAAATAGAACTCTCCATTAGAAGAGTAAATATGGAAAAAAAGAAGAATAAATATGGGCTAAATATTTGCTTATTTTTATCAATACTTCCAAAAATTATTCTCTTTGCAGCAGGACTGAGGGAATATAACAACTTGGTAACAATTAAAATCTTTTTAATTTTTAGAGTAGAAATGACAATTAAGTTTCATCTTTATTTTTTTTTTAATTTTTATTTATTTATGATAGTCACAGAGAGAGAGAGAGAGAGAGGCAGAGACACAGGCAGAGGGAGAAGCAGGCTCCATGCACCGGGAGCCTGATGTGGGACTCGATCCCGGGTCTCCAGGATTGCGCCCTGGGCCAAAGGCAAGCTCCAAACCACTGTGCCACCCAGGGATCCCAAGTTTCATCTTTAGTACTAACTCTGCTGGACCCAGAGTGGTAACAGGAAGACTTCTATGGCTACGTCCAGGTTCATCAGGAAAAACAAAAAAAAGCAGGAACTGTCACATCTGTTCTGGAATGGAGGAATGGTGTTATTAATACTTTTTTTAGAGATTGTAATCGCTAAGTATACAATTTCTTATGGTCAGAGGACCCTGTTAACCAATACACTCTCCTTCCAGCCTGGAGCTGTATTTATACTTCTAAGTTTCTTTGCTCTGGGTCACTTCCTCCAGGATTTATGATGTCAGGTGACAGCTTTCCCCCCTTTTTGTCTCTTGGAGAAAAGACATTTGTATCTCCTTGTAATTCCAATGATCTCTTTGCAATTTCAATTATTTTTCTAACACAGTCTTGACTTCCAACTTGATTTCTAAATAGCTTCTTTTACTGTGGCCTTACTCTTTTTTTTTCAAGTCAGAATTAAATTAAGGGAAAATCCACACTGGATATGTTCCCACAGGGAGAACAAGTGAATAATTATAGACAGCATGAAATTTACTGCACAGGTTGACTATATTGTTAGTCTCTAACTTTGTGCTCCCCTTCATGCTTACCATTTGTATGAAGACTATTTAGGTCATAGAAAAACAATTTAGTAATTTATTTACCTCTGATTTTTTAGTACATTTTCTTAAACCTAGATTCATGCATAGACCTTTTTCTCCTTTCTAAGCCATTTGTGTGTGTGCATGCATGTGTGTGTATTCTTACATTCTCAGCTGTTGACTTTGCCTTAAAACCTCATTAAAAAATAGAATTATTATTATTGTTTTGTTTCAGCCACAGATAGTTTGAACAAGAGTTTTTTTTTTTAAAGATTGTATTTATTTATTTATTTGACAGAGAGAGAGAGAGAGAGAGAGAGAGAGAGCAAGTGAGCTTGCACCAGCAGGGGCAGGGGCGGAGGGCAAGGGAGAAGGAGGCTCCCCACTGAGCAGAGAGCCCTTATAGGGCTCAAACCCAGGGATCATGGGACCCTGGGATCATGGCCTGAAAGGAGGAGGACACTTAATGGACTCAGCCACTCGGGCACACCTGGACAAGAGTCTGAGCCTCACAATTCCCTCAGAATGAAGCAGGAGAATTCCAAGTTATGATAAACCTGCTACAGCCCTTTGTTATTGAAGGAGAAAACCAGTTCTGAGTTTGCAAGGAATCTAAGACATTTATAAGTGCAAGGATGTGTTCTACAAGGGTATTTGCATAGTCTTAGTAGGGCTACATATTTTCTACCTTTATACTGTCTTCACCTTTCATTAAATATCTTTGAATAAGTGACCTTGAAATCGCTCTTAGCCTAATTAGCATCTTGACTACTGGTGTGTGCACAATTGCTCTCAGAAGTGTTTTCTTTGGAAAGCAGTTTTCAATGTTCTGTGGGATTAAAAAAATATATTTTAAGGTAAGAAACACTTTAGTTTTATATTTAGAAACTAAATGCATGTATATATATTCTATATATTTCACATTTCTAAATGTTTCTATATATACACATGTCCGTATGTGTAATTGTGTTTGTATGTGTGTGTATAAAATCTATTTTAGGTATCTGAATTGGTGATCTTATACCTCGAATAAATTTTTAGAATGTATTATGTAATTCTAAGGTGATCTGTTCCAACTTATTTCTTTCAGTTTAGATCAGGACCAGGGTAACGCTAAATTCTGATTAATAGATTTTTGGTTAACAAGTACCAATGATAGACTGTATTCCATTCTTTTCTTATCCAAAATTCTGTTCTGACAGTCTATTTTAAAGTCAATATCACTGTCTCAGCCTCCTTTTTTAAAATTCATTTTTTATTTGTTTTTATTAAGTTTGACTTGCCAACATACAGCATAACAACACCTAGTGCTCAGCCCATCAAGTGCCTCCCTCAGTGCCTGTCACCCAGTCACCCCAATCCCCCACCTGCTCCCCTTCCACTATCCTTTGTTCGTTTTCCCAGAGTTAGGAGTCTCTCATGGTTAGTCTCCCTCTTTAATTTTTCCCACTCAGTTCCCCTCCTTTCCTTATAATCCCTTTCACTATTTCTTATATTCCCTGTATGAGTAAAACCATATGATGATTGTCCCTCTCCAATTGACTTACTTCACTCAGCATCATACCCTCCAGTTCCATCCATATCGAAGCAAATGATGGGTATCCATCCTTTCTGATGGCTGAGGAATATCCCACTGTACACATAGACCACAGCTTCTTTATCCATCATCTGTTGATGGACACCGATGCTCTTCCCACAGTGTGGCTATTGTGGACGTTGCTGCTGTGAACATTGGGGTGCAGGTGTCCCAGCGTTTCACTGCATCTGTATCTTTGGGGGTAAATCCCCAGCAGTGCAATTGCTGGGTCGTAGGTCAGGTCTATTTTTAACTCTTTGAGGAACCTCCACACAGTTTTCCAGAGTGGCTGCACCAGGTCACATTCCCACCAACAGTGCAAGAGGGTTCCCCTTTCTCCACATCCTCTCCAATATTTGTGGTCTCTTGTCTTGTTAATTTTCCCCATTCTCACTGGGGTGAGGTGGGATCTCATGGTGGTTTTGATTTGTGTTTCCCTGATGGCCAGTGATGTGGAGCACTTTCTCATGTGCTTGTTGGCCATGTCTATGTCTTCCTCTGTGAGATTTCTGTTCATGTCTTTTGCCCGTTTCATGATTGGATTGTTTGTTTCTTTGCTGTTGAGTTTAATAAGTTCTTTATGGATCTTGGATACTAGCCCTTTATCTGATGTGTCATTTGCAAATATCTTCTCCCATTCTGTAGGGTGTCTTGTAGTTTTGTTGACTATTTCTTTTGCTGTGCAGAAGCTTTTTATCCTGGTTAAGTCCCAATAGTTCATTTTTCCTTTTGCTTCCCTTGCCTTCATAGATGTGTCTTGCAAGAAGTTGCTGTGGCCAAGTTCAAAAAGGGTGTTGCCTGTGTTCTCCTCTAGGATTCTGATGGATTCTTGTCTCACATTTAGATCTTCCATCCATTTTGAGTTTGTATTTGTGTCTGGTGTCAGAGAATGGTCTAGTTTCATTCTTCTGCACGTGGCTGTCCAATTTTCCCAGCACCATTTATTGAAGAGACTGTCCTTTTTCCAGGGGATAATCTTTTCTGCTTTGTCAAATATTAGTTGACCATAGAGTTGAGGGTCCACTTCTGGGTTCTCTATTCTGTTCCTTTGATGTATGTGTCTGTCTATGTGCCAGTACCACACTGTCTTAATGATCACAGCTTTGTAGTACAGCTTGAAATCCAGCATTGTGATGCCCGCGGCTCTGGTTTTCTTTTTCAATATTCCTCTGGCTGTTCGGGGTCTTTTCTGGTTCCATACAAATCTTATTTGTTCCAACTCTCTGAAGAAAGTCTATGGTATTTTGATAGGAGTTGCACCAAGTATGTAAATTGCCCTGGGGAGCATTGACATTTTCACAATACTAATTCTTCCAATCCATGAGCATGGAATATTTTTCCATCTCTTTGCGTCTTCCTCAATTTCTTTCAGAATTTAGGGTATAGATCCTTCACCTCTTTGGTTAGGTTTATTCTTAGGTATCCTATGCTTTTGGGTGTAATTGTAAATGGGATTGCCTCCTTAATTTCTCTTTCTTCAGTGTCACTGTTAGTGTATAGAAATGCCACTGATTTCTGGGCATTTGTTTTGTATCCTGACACACTGCTGAATTGCTGTTTGAGCTCTAGCAATCTTGGGGTGGAATCTTTTGGGTTTTCTATGTACAGTATCATGTCAACTTCAAGAAGGGAGAGTTTGACTTCCTCTTTGCCAATTTGAGTGCCTTTTATTTCTTTTTGTTGCCTGATTGCTGAGGCTGGGACTTCTAGGACTATGTTGAATAGCAGTGGTGAGAGTGGGCATCCCTGTCGTGTTCCTGATCTTAGGGGAAAGGCTCCCAGTGTTTCCCCATTGAGAATGATATTTGCTGTGGGCTTTTTATAGATGGCTTTTAAGATGTTAAGGAATGTTCCTCTATCCCTACACTCTGAAGAGTTTTGATCAGGAATGGAGGCTGTATTTTGTCAAATGCTTTCTCTGCATCTATTGAGAGGATCATATAGTTCTTGTTTTTTCTCTTGTTGATGTGATCTATCACATTGATTGCTTTATGAGTGTTGAACCAGCCTTGCATCCCAGGGATAAATCCCACTTGGTCATGCTGAATAATCCTCCTAATAAACTGTTGGATCCTATTGGCTGGTATCTTGTTGAGAATTTTTGCATCTGTGTTCATCAGGGATATTGGTCTATAATTCTCCTTTTTGGTGGGGTCTTTGTCTGGTTTTGGAATTAAGGTGATGCTGGCCTCATAGAACGAGTTTGTAAGTATTCCCTCCCTTTTAATGCTTCAAAACAGAGTTAGTAGAATAGGTATTATTTCTTCAATTAAATGTTTGATAGAATTCCCCTGGGAAGCCATCTGGCCCTGGACTTTTGTGTCTTGGGAGGTTTTTGATGACTGCTTCAATTTCCTCCCTGGTTATCGGCCTGTTCAGGTTTTCTATTTCTTCCTGTTCGAGGTTTGATAATTTGTGGTTTTCCAGAAATGCATCCATTTCTTCTAGATTGTCTAATTTATTGGCGTGTAGCTGCTCATAATACAATTTTAAACTCGTTTGTATTTCCTTGGTACTGGTTGCGATATCTCCTCTTTCATTCATGATTTTAATTTGAGTCTTTTTTCTTTTTAATAAGGCTGGCTAATGGTTCATCTGTCTTATTAATTATTTCAAAGAACCAACCCTTGATTTTGTTGATCTGTTATACAGTTCTTCTGGTCTCTAGTTCAATAAGTAATGCTCAAATCTTTATTATCTTTCTTCTGCTTGAAGTAGGCTTTATTTGCTGTTCTTTCTCTAATTCCTTTAGGTGTGAGCTTAGCTTGTGTATTTGTTTTTTTCCAATTTTTTGAGGGATGCTTGTATTGCGATGGATTTCCCTCTTAGGACTGCCTTTGCTGTATCCCAAAGATTTTGAATGGTTGTATCTTCATTTTCATTAGTTTCCATGAATCTTTTTAATTCTTCTCTAATTTCCTGGTTGACCCTTTCATCTTTCAGCAGGATGCTCTTTAACCTCCATGTGTTTGAGTTTCTTCCATATTTCTTCTTGGTATTGCGTTCTAGTGTGAAAGCATTGTGATCTGAAAATATGCAGGGGACAATCCCAATCTTTGGTATCAGTTGCGACTTCATTTGTGACCCAGTATGTGGTCTATTCTGGGGAAAGTTCCATGTGCACGTGAGAAGAATTTGTATTCAGTTGCATTTGGATGGAATGTTCTGTATATATCTGTGAAATCCATCTGGTCCAGTGTATCATTTAAAACCCTTGGTTCTTTGGTGATGTTGTTCTTAGAATATCTGTCATTTGCAAAAAGTGCTGTGTTGAAGTCTCCTACTATTAGTGTATTATTATCTAAGTATTTCTTTACTTTGGTTATTAATTGATTGATATACATGGCAGCTCCCACATTAGGGGCATAAATATTCATGATTGTTAGGTCCTCTTGTTGGATAGACCCTTTAAGTATGATATAGTGTCCCTCTTCATCTCTTACTACAGTCTTTGGGATAAGCTGTAATTTATCTGATATCGATTACTACCCTTGCTTTCTTTTGAGGAGCATTTGAATGGTAAATGATTCTCCAACCTTTCATTTTCAGGCTGTAGGTGTCCTTAGGTCTAAAATGAGTCTCTTGTAGACAGAAAATAGATGGGTCTTGCTTTTTTTATCCAATCTGATACCTGTGTCTTTTGATGGGATCATTGAGCCCATTCACGTTCAGAGTAACTACCGAAAGATATGAATTTAGTGTCATTGTAGTACCTATTCAGTCCCTGTTTTTGTGGATTATTTCTTTGGGCTTCCTCTTTCTTTTACGGGGTCTCCCTTAATATTTCTTGCAGAGCTGGTTAGCTCTTTGCAGAGCTGGTTTGTGGTCACATTCTTTCAGTTTCTGCCTATCTTGGAAGCTCCTTATCTCTCCTTCTATTCTCAATGAGAGCCTTGCTGGATAGAGTATTCTTGGCTGCATGTTATTCTCATTTAGGACCCTGAATATATCCTGTCAGCCCTTTCTGGCCTCCCAGGTCTGTGGAGAGGCCTGCTATTAATCTGATATTTCTCCCCATATAAGTTAGGGACCTCTTGTCTGGCACTGCTTTAAGAATTTTCTCTTTATCTTTGAAATATGCAAGTTTTACCATTAAATGTCGAGGTGTTGAATGCACCTCTCTATCTCCTGGGTCTGAATGCATTTCTTCTCCAGATTTTCGAAATTCTCAGCTATGATCTGTTCATACATACTTTGTGGTCCTCTCTCTTTCTCTCTCAGCCTCTTCTGGAACCCCAATTATACATAGATTTTTCCTTCTGAGGCTGTCATTTATTTCCCTAAGCCTTTCCTCATGGGCTTTTAATTGTTTTTCTCTTTTTTCCTCAGCTTCCTTCCTTTCCATCAACTTATCTCCTATGTCACCCACTCTCTCTTCCACCTCATTAACCCAAGCAGTTAGAGCATCCTGTTTTGATTGTATCTCAGTTAAACTATATTTAATTTAAGCCTGATTTGTCTCAATTCTGCAGTAACAAAGTCTCTAGAGTCCTTTACACTTTTTTCCAGAGCACCAGTAGCTTTATAATTGTACTTATGAATTGAGTTTCTGACATCTTATTGAAATCCAAACTTTGTAACTCTGTTGCAGAGAATATTGTTTCTGGTTCTTTCTCTTGTGGTGAATTCTTCCTTTAGTCATTTTGTACAGTGCAGAGTGGCTGTATGAGTGAGCTGAGTCCAAAATATCAACCATGACCTAAGTAGAATACACCCTAGATGATTCTGAAGAGGTCACTAAAGTGAAAAAGAAATTTAAAACAAGGTAGGAAAAATGAACAGCCAAAAATGAAAAAAAAAAAGAAAAAAAGAAAAAAAAAACAAAGAAAAAAGTAAAGAAAGGAGGAAAAAGAAAAAGAAAGGGGAGGGATGGTAGTGGTCAGGAAGTTGTATTGGAGAGAGAATGTAGTCTCCCTGAGGGGACCTAGAGGGTGATCTTCTTGGTTCTGAGTGTATTTTGTTCTGTATGTTAGAAGATGCTCAGTCACAAATTTATATAAACCAGCAATAATTATATAAAGCCCCAACACTGACCACAAAAACCTAAACAAGATAAAAGAGGGGGCAGAATGGGAAGGAAGAGAGAATATAAACTCACAGAATGAACCAGCACGGTGTCCACATGGTTCCGGGTGTATGTTGGTCATGTTTTAAAAGGTACTAACTTCCACTTCTGTGAAACAAAACAAGGCAGAAAAAACAAAAAACAAAAACTGAATACCCATATCTCATATATCCACCAAAATTAAATTGAATACATTGATAGAAATCCAGAAGTGAAAAATATACCTCAGATCTGTCATAGAAATATGAAAGTCAAAAAGGAAAAAACTTAAAAATGAAGAGCTGGTAAAATATTGTAGTTAAGGTGAGAAAAGAGAAAAATTATTGGAATTTTTGTCTGATGTAAGGAGTCGTAATGGAAAAAGAAAAAAAAAAAAAAAGAAAAAAGGCCCCTCTAGTTCTATATACTATTTTCCCTCAGTCCTGGAGCTTTCCAGCATTGTTGGGTCAAGAACTTGCTCTCCCCCTGTCCTTCCAGCTGGTCTTTGGGGAGGGGCTGCTGTGCTGACTCTCAGGTGTGTGCACCTGGGGGAGATGCCCTGCCCCCAGGCTCAGTGGGAGCTGTTGACCTCATGAGGCCCTGTCCCCTGGGGTGCCGCTATCCTGGGCACAGGGTGACACCAGCAGGAGCAATATGACTGGGGGTGGCCAGGTCTCCAGCCCTGGGGTCAGCTCTCCTGGTAACCACTGCAGCAGCTCCCAGTCCGCACTGGCCTAGGTGCTCCCTGGGGCGGAGGGCGCTGACCTGAGCAGCTTGGGGCCACCTGGTGGCGGGGGTCCTCCCCCGTCGTGTGTCCTCCCCTCCCCCAACCTCCCCTCCCTGGGGGACCTGCAGGATGGGGGCTGTGTCTCCCCCCTCCGCACAGTGGGGTCCGGGGCCTGCGCTGCTGGAATCCCACTCCCACCCGCAGCCCCCGAAGCCAGCAGGACACAGCCCCCTCCCCCGGAGCCCCCCACCGACCAGCTTCTCCCCGAAGCCCCCCCGGTCGCCCCGCCCTTTACCAAGACCGCCACGATGTGGGTGCGCTGTCCCCGGGCGCCCCTCCTCTGACAGTGACCCTGGGGACTGGCGCCCCCCACCCCGCACCCCCAGGTCCCCCCGACCAGTCCCCACTGAGCCCTTTCCCTCTGGGAGGAATCCGGGGGAGGTAAAGTCCTCCTGTCTCTGGGCGGGCTCTCCTGTCCCCAGGATCCCCTCCCCCCAGCCCCTCCGGGTGGGGCTCTCCTGTCCCCAGGCTCCCCTGCTGCCCCCACAGCCCTGCTCCTTGGGGCCCCTCCCCCACTGGGTTCTTGTTCATTTTCTTCTCTGTTGCGTCCGGCTCTTCTCTCTTTACATCTCAGGTGTGATCCGCAGGTGTTCAGGATGGTGTGAACGTCATCCAGGTGATGGGGGGGCAGGTGCGGTGAGGACCCTGTTCCTCCGCCGTCTGGCCCCACCCTCCTCTGTCTCCTTTTCTTTTCCACATCACTGACAGCATGAAGTCTTCTCTCTACCCCCTCCCACCCCACTTGCTCTTTGGCTAACTGCTATATGTTAATTCATGTTTCAGCTTTGAGACCGCTTGTCAGCACTCTTCCCAGATGACCCACCGCGGTTGGGGTTGAGTGGTCTTCCTGTAGGTTCCCATGGATTTTCTGCTTGTCTTTGCCTTAGCACTTACCATATTGTGTTGTACTCAGTCTATCTCTCTATCATCTCTATCTATCTATCTATCTATCTATCTATCTATCTATCTATCTAATCTATCATCTATCATATATCAATCTATCATCTATTATCTGTATCTATATCCCTTCATTAGATCATTAACTCCTTCAGAATAAGTACAGTAACCTATTTATTGGTTTATTTCACAAATCCATCAGTGTTTGGTATATATTCAGTGCTCAGTATATATTTGTTGAATGAATGAATGAAGGATTTGGTTTCTATTAGGCCCAACCTAATTTCTCTTACTCTATCTTCAAATTAGCAATACAGATGGCATAGCTTACTTTAGGAATGGAAGCCAACTGATTTGTAATTTTGATTTTAGCCAAGAAGGCTTTGAGATGATTGAAAATGTTATCTGTTATTTTTGTCTATTGACATTCATATGTGTCACTTTCATGAAAACCTGAAAAAGTCTGTACTAATATTTGGAATGACTACTTTTATCTGTTCTAAAAACCATATGCTTTGGTATCACAGTTACTGTCTCCCCCATCTGTTCAGCACACAGGGATTTTCTGATGAAGGCAGAAGAAAATCATTTCTGAGGGCAGAATCTGCACAGGACCAAAATCAGACAGACCAAAATGTCCCACTCAGGACAAACACCTGACAATATTGATGGTGGAACTGTGGCAGCCATGCGAATCACCCCATACCTCCAACTCATGCAGTACTTACGCCTATAATCCACTGTTTCTCTCAAAGGCTAGGCTCATGTTTGTTTTTTCAGAAGGATTTATTTATTTATTTTAGAGAGAGAGAGCAAGCTTGTGAGTTGGGGGAGAGGCAGAGGGAGAGGGAAAGAGAGAGAGAGCACCTCCAGTGAGCATCTCCAGCAGACTCTTCAGAGCACAGAGCCCGGCATGGTGCTCCACCTCATGACCTTGAGATCATGACCTGAGGTACAACTAAGGGTCAGATGCTCAACTGACTAAGCCACCCAGGGATCCCATCATGTTTACTTAAAAAAAAAAAAAAAAAAAAAAAGGTCTTTGATACATTTAACTGCAATGAATTGTTCATTAAAAGAAAAAAAACTGATGAATCTTTTAATATAATCAAACAAGAGGCCATCAGACTGGGGTGGCTCCAATGCCTTGGAAGCCTTCTAAACAAACCAAAACCCCCCTGAGCTGGGGTCAATGCACTCATATCCCAGAAAATGAAACTTAACAGTCATAAACAGCCAACTAGGCTTTGTCGAATAAGGCAACTGAGTAAATCCAAACTCATCAAATAATTTCCTTGCTTTGCTCGTGTGTCTTCTCTGTAAAACCCTCTCCCCTAGCTCCTGTGGTAGAGCACTCATAATCACTTTTGATTTTACACTGCTCAAAGAAACTCTTGAAAAGTTTAACACACCAGGCTTTATTTTTTCGCAAAGTTAATGTGGGTGGTCACCATCCCAGGGGTGTGGTCACCCCTGTGTACCCTAGAGACCCTTGGCCACCAGGATGAACAGGGGTAATGATCAGGAATGCTGAGTGATTTAGGGGTAACAGAAGATCTAAAGTTTCAAAAATATCAAAGGTTTAAAGAAATTATGAAAATAAAAGAGATATCATGGACAAAAGTGAGAATAAAGCAAGATGTGATTGTCATTTACTGTCACTGAGGTTAGCTTGTTAGAACAGCTAGGCATTCTTGTAATAGTGCCTTCCTGCAATGAAACATTGAAATTGTAGGTTTTAATTAGCTCAGGGAGTTACAGGGAGGCAGGCTAATAGTTCTTTGGTTCCTGAGCCCTGGGTACTTAGAAGCAGTGGCGTCTGGGGGACTGCCATTGGAAGAGCATATATGGGCCCCAGGAAGAGGGGCTCCTATTCATGCCATTTTGTCTTGGGATTGGACAGGCCAAGCTGTGTTCTTAAGATGTTATTTTGCAGCCTAGTAGGTTGAAGTTCTAGTCTCTTGGCAACAAGCACAAAGACCTCCATAAGCATTCCTTTTATTTTACAGTATCTCTGGACATCGTTATTAAAATGGAAAAAAATATAAAAGAAACACTGACCTTCTGTGTTGCACCCTATATAGGCTTGAAGCAGAAATAATGTCTTGAATTTTCTCTCTTTGATTAGATTTCAGTTTTGTGAGTATGCTTTCCAGTTCTTTGTATACAGTTGCCTTTTGTGAAGCACACAGGCTGGAATTAAAGATAGTGATATCTCACAGCCTCACTTCTCTGCAGTTACAAAAGTGTGACCACATAGAGTAGATGTGCAGACATTTGAAGTACACAAATTGTATCTTGTCAACAGCCCAACCTGTCCCAAGGCTCCTGCCAAGAAAATGCATCTAAGCAGGCAGGGTGGACCCACATGCCAGCTAAATGCTGTCACTGATCCAGTTTAATCAGACATCTCGCTACTAATTTACATTCAGAGATTTTTTTTTTAGCTCATTAAATAAATTGGAATAAGAACCTGGCTGTCAATTCTTCTGTGCTTCTACAAAACCAGTTGAAGTAAAATGTAGCTTTGCAAACAAAGATTACTTGGGTTTTGATTATTCACAAGTGTGCATTATGTATTGTTAATGGATTACTTTAGTTATCATTTCTATTTTCCTGAGCCCTGGTTGAAGATGGTGTGTGTGTGTATGTGTGTGTGTCTGTGTGTGTCTGTGTATGTTCAAGTGTCTCAAAATTTAAGGTGGAAGTTGCCTGCCATTCACCTCAAGGTCAGAAAATGGGCTTCCCAGGAGCCCATTTGAAGAACTTTGTATGTGTGTCCCATTGGCTTTAGGCCCGAAGGATTGATTGCTGTGGTGGCAGATCAAGGAACACTTGCTCTCCTAACAGCGGGCCTCCCGCTCATGGGTTTTGCTGGGCCAGGTGAGTTCCCAAGTGTAGAGAGCCGGCATAGATCCTATCCAAGAGGGCCGCCTGTTGGGTGACTGGGCCACAGGACAGATTTGGAAGATCTTTGGGAAGAGTGAGAGACCAGAGGCAACCACTCTCGGCAAGGGAACGCTGAATAAGAGAATCCAAGTGACTGAGGAGTGAGGAATGAGACTGTGGAGTCCTTATAAGTACGACACCCCATGAAGCACCAATAGATTTAGCGAATAAAAAGACAAAAATAAATACAGCATACTCAATTAAATATGAATTTCAGATAAACCATGTATGTTTCTTTTTTTTTAAACCATGTATGTTTTTATTGAAGTTCACATCTAACCTGGAATCCTGTATTTTATCTAATAATCTTGCCTATCAGAAACAGTCAGATTTCTACCTGTGGGGGAGTAAGAGAGCACAATGCTACCTCCAGACAGTGTTTTCCAGGTAAAAAATGTAGTTATGTTTCTGTTTTTTTTTTTTTTTTAATGATCTGGAGGAGTCAGAAGCTAGGTTAGATGGGTTAGAAAGAAAAGTGAGGTAAAAACAGAAGACAAAGAATCAGCCAAATGCCACCACCCCTTTCCCCAATGCCACGTGGTTAAGTTGGGGAAAGGAAGCAATATTTTTGATTATTTCTCTGTGATAGACCCATTAATTATGGATTTGAAGGTCCTCTATTTCTAAAGAAAAAAAACCCCATGAGGGGATCCCTGGGTGGTGCAGCGGTTTGGCGCCTGCCTTTGGCCCAGGGCGCGATCCTGGAGACCCGGGATCGAATCCCACATCGGGCTCCCGGTGCATGGAGACTGCTTCTCCCTCTGCCTGTGTCTCTGCCTCTCTCTCTCTCTCTCTTTGACTATCATAAATAAATAAAAAAAATTTAAAAAAAAACCCATGAGATTGCTTGAATTTTTTTAGCTGGGGCCAAGGGAAGAGCCCTGGAATGGGGGTCCCCATGGAATACTTTTAAAGGACCATAGGTAAGAAAAAAAAAACTTGCTATATTTAACAATACTCTATTGTACATTTGAAAGTTGCTGAGAGTAGATATTCAAAGTTATCACAAGAAAATAAATTGCAACTATGTGAGGTGATGGCTGTTAACTAAACTTACGTGGTAATCATTCTACGATATATAGATCTTGTAATATATACGTATATCTCAAATTGTTATGTTTACAATATATGTATCTTGCAATATATATCCCAAATTGTTATATATTAAATTAATGCCATGTTGTATGTTAATTCTATCTGAATAAAACCTGGGGAGGAAAATTGCTTCATGATTCTTTCTCCGTAAGTCCTTTTTGCTTGTCCCGATGGCTGCATATCTGTTGTTGTTGATGCTCATGGAACAAGACATTTAATGAACTATTTCTAAAATTTTAGAGCTATGAAGACTGGGACCCCAAACTAGGCACCATAGGAAGCAAGTTGCCCACATTCTGAAAAGAAGGGCTGCATGTGAGGGGTGGCCGCAAACCTTCTCTGACCCCAGAACATATAGGAGAATTCCAAAGATTCACGGAGAGGCAGAGTAAAGATTTCTTTGAAACAAAATTTGGGAATGCTGCATTTCCCTTTCCCCTGACTCAAATCCGAAAGGAAGCCTTCATCACAGCCACTGATGAAGTACGAGGAGAGGGTGCTGGCCTGTGGACACACACACACACACACACACATACACACACACGGGGAAAGACGCCAGCGTCTCTACTTCCCCTGGCACCTTCTGGGCTGACTGTTGCTGAGCTGCTGACACTCAGGGGTCTAGCACCACTACGGGCTGAGTGAGCTCTTAGAGGACCTAAGAGGCATCTTCTGGAGTTCAGGGAGACGGGATCAGTGTTTACCTTTCACATTAAACAACATGTAATGGTGAAGGTCTGGCTGGATCTACCTGAGGACAGTGGAAGGAGAAGCTCAGAGAGAGCGCTCTGTGTTTCCAGAGTTTGGTAAGGCAAGAGTACAGGGCCAGAGCGGATCATGGAAGGATTTTCTGGACATTCAGAAATGACCTGCCTAAGAAGTTGGCTCACCAATGGGAGTTTGGCAAGCCCAGCATGAAGAGGCCCTGAGTGTTGTACCATTAGATTTGTGGACTGAAAGGATGTCATAAGGGATCAGCTGGAGAGGACCTCATTTGGCCCAGGCAGAGGGACAATGGGGGATTCCTAACGGGAAAGCTCTGAGAACCCATCAGGCAAAGAATTAGCATCAGCGCTTCTGCCACAAAGAAGTCACTGAGAATAGATAATAATCAAGACAATTTTGCCCCTTACTTTTCCCACCTGGGCTCTGGAGGAGTGTGGCACGGTGCGCTAGTTTTAAAACACAGCCCAGCACTCTTTGACACACCTCCTATCAGAAGCTGGGGTCTATGATCCTTTCCTGGAATCTGGACACTGCAACTGCTTGATATTAATATGGTAAAAGTGACATTGCTCCAGTTTCTGGGCTAAGACTGTAGACACTGACAGCTTCCACTTCTGTTCTTGAAGATGTTTACTCCTGGAACCCAGTCACATGCTGGAGAAAGCCAAGCTGACACATGGAGAGGGCCTGTGTAGGTGTCCAAGCTATAGACCAGCTTCGGTCCCAGCCAACAGCCAGCATCAACCTCCAGATGTCAGAGTAAAGAAGCCTCCAGATCATTCCAGCCTTAAATAGTTGAGTTATTCCTCTGCCTTTGGGTTGCCCTAACAGGTGCCACCTGGAGGAGAGATGGCATATTGGTAAACAAAACAAACAACTGTTGTGTTAAGCCTCTAAATTTAGGATAATTTGTTACACAGCAATAGATAACTAGAAGAAGCAGCCAGAATGAACAGCTGGTGAATTTGAACAGGGAGGGAAGAGTTAACCCCTTCCTTCCTGCAGGCTTCTGTGGAAGGGAGACCGTTAGGATTTGAGACTTAGATCTGATTGAACTTTTTAGAACCTGAAAAGGAGACTGACTACCTTAAATCCTGATACTGACAGAAAAAGCAAAGGAATTGGCTCGAGAGACTTTCTTCAGTGGCTGGGAAAGGAGATGTGGCCTAGCTTGTCTGAAAGGGAATTTTGAAAAAGAAGAAAGCGCTTTCTTCTTTTTTGTTCTATCATATCCATCCTGCTCAATAAATGGGTCACCTGTGCATTTCATAAAGCCAGGCTGGTTGTCTCAGGTAACAGCAAAAAGAAAGGGATTGGAAATTTGTTCTTTTGGGATTCTTTCTGTTCAAGAACATAACTAAGACCTAATTAGATTTTTTTTAGGTTTAAAAAAGAAAAAAACTCATAAAATAAAGATGAATTATTTGTATTTTGGGGGAAATATACTATTGTGGAATAAATATGAGAAATGACATTCTGACTGCTTTCTCTTTCAAAGTATCTAAAAAGGCCAAGGTCATATTTAAAAACAACTGTAAGAACTTGGCTGAAATAGAGATTTAGCATGGGCAGGGTGACATTCTGCTTACCACTTCATAATAAGATATTTTTAGTAAATAGCTATAATAGAATAGGAATGAGAATAAATGAGGTTATATTTGATTTTTAAAGCATATTTAGGAGAAACACACATAACAATAACAACATTTCATTTTAACTGAGGCTTAGTTCTACATTATATTTTGTTTGTTTTTTAATTTAAATTTTAGGTAGTTAACATACAATACAATATTGGTTTCTGGAGTAGAATTCAGTGATTCATCACTTACATGCAACACCCAGTGCTCATCATAACAAGTGCCCTCCTAAATACCCATCACCAACCAGTCCATCCCCCACCCACCTTCCTCCATCAACCCTCAGTTTGTTCTCTACTGTTAATCTCTTATGGCTTGTCTTCCTCTCTCCTTTTTTTCTTTTCCCCTTTCCCATATATTTGTCTGTTTTCTTTCTTAAATTCCACATATGAACATGTTCATATGGTATTTGTCTTTCTCTGACTTATTTCACTTAGCATTATACTCTCTAGCTCCATCCATGTTGTTGCAAACAGGAAGATTTCATCCTTTTTGATGGCTGAGCAATATCCCATTGTATATGTATACCACATCTTCTTTATACATTCATCAGTCGATGGACATTTGGGCCCTTTCCGTGGTTTGAGTATTGTTGATAATGCTGCTATAAACATCAGGGTAATTCTACATTATATTCGAAGAACACTTTACGGTCTTATGAAAGTTCTTTCACTATATTCTCTCAACTGTCCCTCACAACCAGCTTATAGGGTAGAAAGAATAAGAATCATTATACTGATTTGAAGATGCAAAAATTGAGGATCAATAGGAGTTAAATGAGTTATCCAATGTGGTATAACTGGGAAATAGTGGAATTTGGACCTGAACCTTTGTCTTTTTATCAGTCTAACATTCTTTCTCTCATCATGTGGTTAAAAAATATCTTTAAATTATGTGAAAAGCTGAGGAAGTTACTGAGTATCAAGTTTTGGCTTGGTATTTCTGGTTCTAAAACCTAAATTATCTCTATGATATTATGATTTGGAATTTGAGAGCAGTAAGGGATTTTAAGAGTTACAAAAGACAATTCCCTTACTTAATAAATGAGTTAACAAATGACATTTAAAGAGGTACTGTAATATGCTAGGTTCTGAGATACAGAGAAAAGTAAGCCAAGGTTACTGACCCTCAAAGGCTAGTGGAGGACAGAAGTGAGGCTTCCGATATGGTAGGAACCAGGTTACCTTTCTGGAGGAAAGGACTCCTGAGTGGAGTCTTCCGTGATGAGACCGGGTGAGATAGGAGAAAACTGGTAGAAAGGAATCCTTGGGGGAGAGGTGGAGAGAACAATGGAAGCTAATATCCAGAGTGACTTTCCAATGATCATACAGTTGGTGACACATTAAGTCCTGAATCCAATCTGCCTCTCCGAGCACACCGCTTATGTCCCTGTCTCTCTTCTCTGGTTCATTTTGCAAGTGTATGGATAATTTCATTCACATCAAAAACTGCCTTTGCAGATATTAGAAGGATGTCCATTAGAAGCCTTATTCTTTAATATTATTCTGAAAATTTTGGTGAGCGCAATAAGACTAGATGAAAGAATAACCGATGACAAAAGAGTCTCATCGACCAAGTATTTAAACCACGTGAATTCAGCTCTGTATGTTTAGCAAAAAGAGAATAACAATTGGAATATTGCTATTTTATTTAGTGCCAAGAGTTTAAGTTGAGAGACATAGCCTGTTGTGTTTTTGCTGTTTTACTTACTGCATTCCTATTAAATTATGAACATCTCCTTTGATGATTATAATTTTAGAGCTTAAAAATATATGCTTTTGAATTGTGGAGCCACCGCTTATGTAGGCTTTTATGCATGGGGAGAAAATGACATATATTCAAAATTACTCTTGACAGTATCTTAGGAAGGGATTAAGTTTGAAATCAATATACAGGATAAGTTTCAGCATGTTCAAAAGGATCAGATTTTTCTTAAGAACTGGAATAATTGTTACTTCCAATGAAGCAATTATCTGCTTGTAGTGACCATGTTGTGAAATTCATCTGGAAAAAAATGGTTGAGAATAGTTAAGAAAATATTGACAGAGTAATAAGGTGGGAATATATGCACGGCTAGAAAAGTCACAGTAATGAATAGGGTAGAACAAAGAAACAAATATATACAGATATTCACATATGAAAAACTGTCATTTCAGGTCAGTGGGAACAGATGAAATTTTCAACAAATATAATGGCATAATTAGCTAAATGTGTGAAAATAATGAATTTTGATTGGTTAAAGGAAAGACTGAGAGGCATGACCACAACAAAACTTTAACTCTCTATTGTCAAAAACACTGGAACGTATAGAAAATTAAAATGGACTAAGAAACATATTTGCAGCATATGTGAGAACCAAAGGATATATAGGATGTTTATCAGTTGATTTGTGTGGCTGCCTACATCTCCTTCTCTGAAAATAAAGCAAATAGGCAGAGGCCATATGAACTTCTTCCCCTGACCCTCTCAAATTCCCTAGGCAAGTCTGATCTGACTGGGGATGTGCACCGAGCTCAAAGAAGGCAACTTAGGAGTCAGGTTTTCAGCCTTACATATCTGAATGTGGAAATGCAGATAACATAGCTGGTTATAGCACATGCTAGAGAACATTCATGCCCTACTTCCTGTAAGACTCAGAGTTGGTGCTGTAGCAACCTGCAGTCTCAGGAATATATAACTTCATGAATTTATAAAGGAAGCCTTGTCAAGCAAACTAGTCTATGAAAAGTAGAAAGGGACAGATGTGGAGAGAGAAGCAGAAGAGTCTAGAAAGCAAGAACAGCTAACTAGCTGCCTGACAACTTTCTAGTTAGTACTTAGGAAGCTTTGTTCTACTTTCTGGTTTTACATTCTATGAGGTTATCCCTTCTCCTAGCTACAAATTCCCTACTTCCTAAAATAAAGAGATTTGTTTCAACAGACACATGATACTCATGACATAGGGCTAATATATGAAATATCCCTTCATATCAATAACATTTTCGTAGTAAAATGGGCAAAAGTCAAAGATTTTTCTAAAGAAATATAAATAGCCAATAAATACAGAAAAAATTAAACCTCATTAAGACCCAAACATAGAGGTGTTAAAACAACAATAATACCACATTTTCAGCCTTTCATGTTAACCAAGACTATTTTAAGGCTTTCGTATTGAGAAGGATTAGGGATAATAGTTATTCACATATTGCTTCTAAGAGTATAAATTGCTCTAACTTTTCTGGAAGTGAGTTGTACATTCTCTTTGAAAGAGCCAATCGACTTCTAGACACTAAGACACTCATTAAGTTACAATGATATAGTCATAATGCTGTAAAACTTTTATAGAATTTTTATGATGAAAAATATGCATGTGCATATACATTTCTGACATTTTAAATGGCAATTATCTGTCAGTGATAATATTATGGGTTACTTTTCAAAGGCAGAAAAAAGTACATGAAAATAAAATTAGAAGATAAAAACTATCCATGATTCTATCACTCAGAGGTGTCCACCCTTGGTATACAAGGTCAGAAGTAGCTCAGGTTATAGAGGTGACCGTCTAGTAGATAAACCCAAAGACTATTTCCTTGGATTCATGTCCTGATAGTGATTGTCCACTTGTGTGTGACACAATGACCAACTCCTTGGCTGTTGTGCCCCATCCCTTTTCTGGATTCCTTCTAAATTTCAGAGTTTTCCTTCTCATTCTCATTGACAACTAACTCTTCTGCCTCTAAAAAAAACTTCTATTGTAATAAGCTTAACTTATATTCATTCTTCTTGTCTAATATTTGAAATAACTTCCTTCATAATTCCTCACCCCCCCCCCCCCCACTGCTTTCCTTCTTTTAATCAGTTTTAGGCTCAATCTCCATTGAATCGAATGTTCCTTGAGCATGTGTTTTCTCTCACTTTGGGAATCTTTGATAGCTGGTTTCTCTTCCTGGGACTCTTTCCTACTGTCTCTCATTTCTCATTCATATAACTGTGGAAGATTATTACAGTACTGGTGAATCAAGCCTATGTCCATAATCTTTGCAATGTAATGCTGCTATCCTTCCCATCAAGAGGTGGTGTCTATATCTCCGATCCCTTGAATCTTGGCTGGTTTTGTGGCCTGCTTTGACCAGTAGAATGTGGTGGAAGTGATGTTATGTGAGCTCTGGATAATAGGAGTTGCAGGCTTTGTAACTTCTGTTTTCAACCTCTTGGGATACTGAGACTACCATTCTTTGAAGCCTGTCTAATCTAGGGGAGGATGAAGGGCCATGTGGAGACCTGGGCACCCCAGTCAATAGCATCCTTTGTCAGATATATCAGTGAGGCCATCTTGGGTCTTTCAGTAGGGAACTTGTATTACCATTGTCAGGTAAGCAATTCCAGGATAGATCCACAGAAGGACTGCTGGAGATGCTAACCCATAGGAAAATAAATCACAGTTATTTTAAGCCACAGAATTTTGGTGGTTTTATAGACAGCAACAGTTAACCGATTTAATCAGTTTCTTCAAAAGAAGAATCTCTGAGTATCACTCCTAATCTACCAACCTCTAACTCCCTGTGTCCTTTCTCTCCTGTAATTTAGGCTTGGTTAGCTTTGTTTTGCTTTTCTACGGCCCCTATCAACAAGTCTTATTCTATATGGTCATTGTAGGTTTACTTCTCTGTGTTCTTGAGTAAAATGAAGCCCTGAGAAGGACAAAATCTCTATCTAATGACTGTTGTGTACCTAACAATAGTCTATATTAGATATATTATTAACAGTTAACCTGATGCGGGACTCGACTCCGGACCCCAGGATCATGCCTTGAGCCAAAGGCAGACGCTCAACCCCTGAGCCACCCGGGTGTCCCTTCTGCAACATTATTTTTAATAGCACTAGGCTATACCTTTGTTAGGATGTATCATAATTCATTAATTCATTAAAACTTACACCCTACTTCAATTTTTCACTATCATAAAAAATATGGCCATGAACATCTTATAAACAAATCTTTGCACACATCCTTGATTATTTTCTTATAATAAATTACTAAAAGTGAAATTGCCTTGTCAAAATTTGTAACTTATAAAATATTCTTAGCCTATTCATGATCATTACAAAGGAAGGAAAAAATCTGGGGTAGCAAAAAGGGAAACAAAAGTTGCCAGGAGGGGATCCCTGGGGGTCTCAGCGGTTTAGTGCCTGCTTTCTGCCCAGACGTGATCCTGGGGTCCTGGGATCGAGTCCCACATCGGGGGACTGCTTCTCCCTCTGCCTGTGTCTCTGCCTCTCTCTGTGTCTCTCATGAATAAATAAATAAAATCTTAAAAAAAAGTTGCCAGAGTATTGATGATTTCATGAATTTATCCATATTTTCTTCCTTATCTAAAATAAACATGTGCTACTTACGTATTTTTGATAAAAAAATTTTAAAAAGGACAGAAAGGTAAAAGGAAAAAAGTAATTCTTCCTCCCATGCATGTCCCTAGACTCCTATTTTTTTCTCCAAGGCATTCACTGGTGCAGGTTTCTTGTGTGCCATTTAAGGTATCCTATGCACACATGCATTTATATACATATTCAGTCTGCACCTCCCTTTCTCCCTCTGACCCTCATTCTCTTCCTTCCTTCTTCACAAACAGAGCACTTTATACACATTTTCTACACTCTTTTCCACTTAATATATTTGGGGAGATTGTTTTGTATCAGTATATGCAGAGCAGTTCCTTCTTTTGCCTTAATCAATCAAGCTTGATTTAACCTCACCTCACCTAATCTTGTATAGATTCCTCATTTTGTTTCTTTTTAATGTTTTTAAGGAAGGTAACACATTCCCATGGTTTAATAATTTAAGGACCACAAAAAGATGTTTAGTGAATAAATCTTGCCCCTACTTTTGTCCCAAATCACCTCCTAAAGGTCAGCACTTAGACTGGTTTCTTTCTTGTGTCTCCTTCCAATATTTCTTTCTTTTCTTTTTAAGTTTTATTTATTTATTCATGCGAAACACACAGAGAGAGATGGAGACATAGGCAGAGGGAGCAGCAGGCTCCCTGTGGGGAGCCTGATGTGCAACTCAATCCCAGGACCCCGGGATCATGACCTGAGCCAAAGGCAGATGCTCAACCACTGAGCCACCCAGGCATTCCTCCTTCTTATTCATTTATTTATTTTTTATTGCATATTTCTTTATGCAAGTGCAAGGAAACACTAATCAATTTTTCTCTTTCATTCTTATGTGAGAGATAGTATACTACATAAATCACTGTCCCAGCAGGAAACCGAATTTGACTATGATAATTCAACTGAACAGATTTAATGAGACAAATTTTTATAGAGGTTGACTGGTAGTGTTAAGGGAGCAGAAACTTTAATTGGCCCTAAATCTGAAGGAACAAAGGGATTAGAGAGGTTCACCACAGCCAAGTGAGAGCTAGAGCCACGAAGTCTTCCCGTGCAGGCTGGGGTCACAGTCAAGGCTAGATACCCCTATTGCCAGGAGTTGGGTAGCAAGGTACAGATGAGGTGGGGAAGAAACACTCTGGTTTCTCTCCCCTCACCTACCCATCAGTGACCTCCACTGGCCAAACCCACCCGAAGTGACAACAAGGGGGCCCCGTTGATGCAGTTCCCATGGGTCAAGCATCTAGGGCACAGAACAAGGCAGAGAAGCATGGACTGTGGATTATAGATCGGGTTAGGGATAAAAGGAGAATAACTAGATGCACACTGTATCCTTTGTTTTGAAACTTGCTTCTTACCATTTCTTATATCCTAAAGGTCTTTTCATATCAGAACATAGGGGCCTTTCTCCTTTCTTTTAAAGGATGCAGTATTCAGTTTTTTTTTAAATCAATTTACCATAATTTATTTAGGCTGCCCTCGTAATAAACTTAAAATTAAGTTTTTGGTCTGCCTTTGGAATGGTGCTCACCGTTGTACACACACCATTTTGTATGTGCCCAGTCATCTCTGCAGGATACATTTCAGACTATGACTGTGGTGTAATTGGGGGAGATTCCCTTCTGTGGCAACTGTACCACTTTGCACTGCCAGGAACAAAGCATAAGCATACTGTTCCCCCACAGCCTCACAGACGATACTGCTGAATTTTGGAATATTTGTCAAAATGATAGAGGAATTATGTAATCTCCAGATTTTATATATATATATATGTATGTATTTGCATTTCTCTTATTCTGAAGGAAATTCAGCTTCTTTTTTGTATGTTTAAGTAATGTTGTATCTCTCTACCTATGAACTATTTGTTCATATGATTTGCCCATTCTTCTAATGGATCAGAATTTTCTTTTTGATTTGAGAAGCTCTTCATCCATTAGGGACATTAGTCTGGGTGGTATTAATAAGAATACTACCCCAGCTGTTTTTTTTTTTTTTCCTTTCACTTTGCTTCTTTTTTAAAAATGCAGATTTTTTATGTCTTTGCTTTAGCATCACATTTATCACATTTTTTAGGGTTTCTAGATTTATGAGTTACGGTTAAAGATCTCCTCTACTCCAAGGTTATAAATAAAATTGGCCCTAACTTTTTGCAAAGTAGTTTTATTTTTTATTTTATTTTACTTTATTTATTTATTTTTGGTTTTTATTTTTCATGATTTAACTGATTACATTTCAGTCTTTGATCCACTACAGTTTATCCTTTGCTCCTCCTCTTCTGACCCCTGATTCTATTCCCAGCACCCTGTATTACATAATCTATGTTAACTACTGATTCGAGATGCCACTTTAATGTTTACTAATTCCTCTGTGTTTTTGTGTCTAATTCTAGACCTTCTTATCTATTTTACTGGTTTGTCTCGTCAAATGCCAGAGCCACACTGTTTTAACTGTGGAGGCTTTACCACATGTTTAGCATCACATGTTTTAGTACAAGATTGGGCAGGTCTTACATTATTGTTTTTCTTTTTCCAGAATTTCCTTGGCTATACTCGTTTACTTTTCCATGAGAATTTTATAATCATCAATGTGTAAGATGTCCACCTCTGGGCTTTTCACCTGAAATTAATACCCCAACTTCTGCTCTTTTCTGTTTACATTTTCTTAGAAAATATGTTTCCCATCCTTCCTTTTTGCATTTCTGACTCACATTGTTTTGAGTGTGCCTGTTGTGTATAGCAGAGAGTTAGTTGGGTTTTCCAATGTGATCTAATCTGAAAATCTATTTTATTTAAAAGTTGAATTATGTTCATTTCATTTACTAATATGGCAGACATATGCAGTATGGATTTTATATGCTTATTTTTATGTAATATAAAGGTCTTACACTATATAGTTTGTTTTAGTTGCTTTTGACACTTGTAATTTTTCTGATGTTTAGGATTTTTTGTTCTAAATATAAATATTTCCTTACATATAAATAGCTTAATATAATGGCCTTAGTTCCTTCTGTTTTTTTTTTTTTTTGGGGGGGGGGGTTGTGTGTTTGTTTTGTTTTGAAAGAGAGAAAGAGCATAAGCACATGCAGGGGGTGGGGCAGAGGGAGAGAGAATTTTATGCAAGTTCCATGCCCAATGTGGAGCCCAGTGCAGGGCTGAATCTCATAACCTAAGATCATCATCTAAGCTGAAATCAAGAGCCAGATAGCCACCCAGGTGCCACTTTCTGTTCTTTTTTTTTTTTTTTTTAATGGATTCACTTAGGTCCATAGTATGAGCAATAATTTAACTGGTTTACGTAATTTTTCTTCGGCCACACTTCATCTCCTATATCACCCAATTTCAGTCAAGTTGAGCATTTCCTTTCATATTTTGAAATATGCATATTCTTCTATTATTGATGTCTTCCCTTTGAAGGACACACTCTGACTGTCATTATGTGGAGATGAGACAAGCAGTAAGCTTATTTTACCTCTCCTCTATCCCTTTTATCTTTTACAAATTATATCATTCCTGCATTGTTAGTCATTTTATGACGTTTCCCCCCACCTTTGTTCTTGTCTTAGTTTTATATTTTAATATATTCAGTTTCACTAGAAGCCTTTTGCTAAAGATTTGCCTGCCATTTTGGTTGGCTGGGGTTTTCTCTCTAGTAGTGATTTTCTTAAGAAGGCCGCATGTAAACAGTAGTCCCTGATTTATTACATGTTCAAAACTGTCAGCAGCCTTTATGCTTCATGAACTAAAAGCTGAAGATAAAATCTGTGTCTCATACTTTCAAGGATATATAATCCTTGGCTGTATATCAATTTCTTCACTCATGCTTTCTTTCCTCAAGTATTTTGTAGGTTTTCCTCCCTTGACTTGTGGTGTTGAATTTGTTGGGTAGAAGCCTGATGCCAGCTTAATTTTCCTCTTTTTATATATATAACTTGAAAGTTTGGCCTGGCTCCCCAAAGAGTTCTTTTTTTTAAGTTAAGTCTTTTATTATGATCTTTACTAGCATATTTTTTCGTATTGACTGACCTGAATAAAATGTCACTGATACATAGTATGTACTTTCAATTTATTGATTAAGCATTCTTTTAGTCTAGGAAAATTTTCTTGTACCTTAAAATTTGTGTTCTATGCATACAATTATTTTTTTTTGCCTTTTAGTTACTCCAAATATGCCTATGTTACAATTCTATTTCTTGTCTACTCTACATTCTTTTCTCTTTAGTCATTTTCATTTAAAAACTTTGTTTCATTTTATTTCTCGATTTCTGTCTTGTACGCCTCTTGATGAGCTCCCCACAGCATTCCTTTTCTCTGCTCACATTCTCGTTTTGTCTTTACATCAGGAAGATTTTCCTTTTTTTTCTTTTGTTTTTTCCCACTAGGTGTCTGCTTATTCCTATTTCATTTCCTCTTGTGATTTTTCTTCATAGCTATAATTACTTCATTATGTATTTTAAAATTTATGGCAGGATATTTTGCTACCATTTTGTTCTATTTAATGACATTTCCCCGCTGTTGGTGAGGTCCCATCACCATTAGGACAATTTTGATGCTCATTTACACTTACTTTTCTTCCTCTGTGTGTGTGTGTGTGTGTGTGTTTTACCCATATCTAAATGAGTTGAAATTTCTTGATAAGTGTAGTGGTAATACAGAGAGGAGCCAGGGAGGATTCGCTTTCTGGTTTTTAAATCATAGGTCCTTTCTTCTGTCACTATCGTGAAAGATGATTCCTTTTATATATGATGCCTCTATTAGGTATGTCTCCTTGGTTTCTCCAAACCTTTGTTCAGAGGATTTTTGCCACCAGTCCATTCCACTGGTACCTATTTTGTTGGCCCCTGCTGCCAAGGGACACAGATGTGGCATTCCAAAATGATTCCCTCACTTTTGAGGGTATGATTATGTGGGTGTTATCTGGGAATTTCTTATCCTTTTTCTTCTGCTGCCTGTGTATTCACTAGCGATTTCTGTGGCTGACTACTGCTAGATCCCCTGCTCTCCCTTTTGGTGTGCCTTTTCTGTTGTTATCTCCTCCGACACTCTCTGCATGGCCAAATCCTAGCTGCTTTTGGCAGCACGTACTTTACTTTGGAGTCTGGGGTTTTCTCCGCTTACTTGTTCCACCAAAAATGATGATTATTTCCATTTCCCCTCTTCCTCGGAATGGTTTCTGGGAGTCAAATGGGAAAACTTAGAACCAAGTAGTCCCTTCTGGTGGATTGAACTCTTTAAAAACATCTCAGCAAATTTGGCATTTGTAAAGCTGGTATCAATATTGCAGAAACATAAGAAGATGAATAGAAAGGGCATTATATTGTAAGTAACACTATTAACATACATAATAATGGTGGCAATTCCAGAAACATAATTAGGCAAGCAGTTATATATGCAAAATCTTATAATTCTGGTTCGAATGGATAGAAAGAAGGAATAGAAATTGGTTTTCCTTGATTCCAAAGACTCCTTGATGATTTAGTGAGGAAAGTTGATTTGCGTATAACCGGAAGAATAGAGATTCAGTTAGAGAAAACTGTGGTTTATTATTTAATTTCCTTTTTAGAAAATATTTATTTATTTTTTTTTAGAGAGAGTATGCATAAGTGGGGGAAGGGGCAGAGGAGGAGGATCTCAAGCAGTCTCCTCACAGAGCACAGAGCCAGGACAAGACTTGTGATATCATGACCTGAGCTGAAACCAAAAGTGGATGCTTAACCTACTGAGCCACCTGGGTGTTCCTATTATTTAATTTCTTGTCAAAGGAAATCAGTCCAAAAGGTTTGCCATGTTGAAGTGAGGTTTCTGTTGAAAGGAGCAGGATCTCTATTCAGCCACTCCACATTTCTGCCTACCTTCTCATAGAAATTCAACAAGACAAATTAGAGAGGTCCATGAGTTGCTCTTTTACCCTTTCCTTTTAAAATTTGCAAATACAGCAACAACAAAAAATGATCATAAATGTTAGAAATGTATCCCTCTCTAATCATTTAACCCATGTAATCTGCTATCAGTTTATGACTCTAGGATCTCAAATGTTTGGCATCACTGTCTTAGAAAGTTGCTTGTCTCTGTAGCAGAGGTGGTTTCACATGAAGCCAATGAAGCTTAAGCTTTAGAGACCCTCACCATTGGGGACTATTCCAAGGCCCAAGGAAGAGACCTAGTACTTTGTGTAAACGATTGCATGGCTCTGTAAAGTTTGTGCAAGTAAGATATTTTAGCTTCAATTATTAAGACCAATTTTCTTTCCAGTCCAGCTTCCCTTTTATTAAACTTACCCTCACATCAGGTGGCTCTGGTTGGTCACAGGCATTTCGAGACCAGACTATGAGGAAGTTGTGCTGGTAATATATTCAGCTGGGACTTACTGGGGTATATTTATGTAGTTTGCCAAGAATTCCATGTATCCAGTTAAATTGTTTCTGTCCCAGTGAAAGAATATCTTCTGGTAATATTCTTACCAACCCTCTCCCACTATGCCAATTCAACCAGTGTCATGACAAAAAAGCGAAAGACCAGAGGTTATATCATGATATGAATGAAAATACATAGATAGTAGAAGACAAAGAAAGCTTGAAATATGTGAAGCCAGAAGTCGCCTGATGTGTAAAATTATTATAAATGGAGGATTAGGTTTACATCAACCTTGTCCATTCAGAAATTCTCTCTATCAGAAATATTTGATAATACAGTATACACAGTTACATAGGCCTAATTCCAAGGTGGTTACTCCTATTGGAGAAACTTTCTTAAAGTTTGTTAGGTCTTTTTCTAGTGCATGGGATGGGCTTCATCCAGCACTGAAATTTAGGCAAGGAGATCCAATCTCAGACCTGGTTGTATGTGAGTCCTGGTCACTATAAACATCTACTTCAACATTTTGTGTATCTCCCTCTTGTATCTAGGACTGACCAGTGCTGGCAGTACCATTAAAGTAGGTACCTGGACTTATACCTGGACCCATGCAGCCCTTGGTCTTCATCTTTCCTTTCTAGGATGCCCTCTCATCCTCCAGCATATGGCCCAATGAGATTGTGTCAGGGCTCTGTCTTGAGTCCCAGTTCCGGGAGGGCAGTTTGGGAGCAAGGTGATCTTGCTGGCCAATGTGGAATTTCTTTCATGGATTCCTATAAAATTGAACTACCACAATAGTGATGATATGCTGATTTTGAATGATTCTCACTCATATTGGGTACAGATGAGTTCAGAGTTCTGGTGTACCAATGGTCTACTGATGACCCCTGGGTTTAAGCCATGTGTGCATATATGTGCGTGCACACATGTGCCCATGTACGGGCACCTGAGGATGGTGGGAGTGGTGGTAGCTGTCTTTTATCCTGTGAGGTCCCTGGCACTGGCACTGACAAAAATTATGCACCCTCTCTTCCAGTTATTTGCCAATGTCAAATATTCCTCTGGGCCTGGCTACCCCTATCTTCTTCATGGGCTTTCTATACCATTGTTCCTTGATACCAAAAGACCCTTCAGATAAGTGTCTTCTCAGAATTGCCTACATCAGTGTGGTGACATTGAGCTTTCCTGGCTTGATCTTATGCTGTGCTGCATAAGGAATAGACATGCCTATGTGAATAGAACCATTCTTCTCCTTCCATTCATGGGTCCAGTAGTAATATCCTGAAGTCAGGGATGTGGTTAATTCAAAAGACATGACATTATAGGGAGGAAGTGATTATGGCATAAAGAGCTAAAGAGGAGATATGGTTGGAAGTTGTGTTGTTCTACTTTCACACTATGACATTTTGAACTATAAGTTCACTGTAACTAGACAATGAATTATTCACATTCCTACATATTTTGGATAAACTTGAATTTATGTCCATCATCAATTTGCACAGTAATAACCTGAGAGAGAATTATGCAGAGCCAGTATTCAATAGATAATGCAGCACCACGAGTAATGATGTAAGCAGCATTAAATAAGAGTTATTATTGGACTGGTTGGGCAAGATCAATATTGTTTCCATACAAATAGGTTCCAAAGACCCATGGAATTTTGAGTAATAACAACTTTTTTTTTTTACATCTTTAATTGAGGTGAGAGATAGAAATTAGCCAAGAATGGCTCACAAGACAAAAACCACAAAGGGCTAGTTTCTGGATCTGCATAAAGAAAGGAGCCTAAAAAAAAAAAAAAAAAAAGAAGCCTAGACATTATAAAAGATTTTTGCATTAAATAGTTGGACACTAAACAAATATGCATGTAACTCTTCTCTACCCATGATTGTAAATCTTCATCAAGATATCACTGTATATCAAGGCTCACAAATTTTCCACTATATTTCTAAATCAAATTATTTATTTACATAGAGACACCACACACACAAAAATTGTCTACGGTGTCAAATACCCTAATGGTGGCTCTGATGGACCAGTACTTGAGACTTAGAAGACCTGGTTTCTGCTTATAGGTGGCTCTGATTCAGGCTGCACATATGTAATCCAAACATCTTCCTCAGGGGAAGTCTTCCCTTTTTTCGATGAAACATTAGCTTATTTGATCATTAGCTTCTTAATTTTATTCTATCGTACAATTAGAAACTTATAAAATGTTATGAATTATTATCCTGTTCTCTAATTGCCTTTAACTGCAGTTCTAGTATTTGTGAGTTAATACTCACAATATACTGTTGTACTTGCTTATTTATAAACGATTTCATACATACTTACTTGCGCTCTCTAAGTAAGTGACAAAATCCTTAAGATTATGTTTTAAGTCCTTGTTTTTCAGTGTGAACACAAGCAGATGCTTAAAAAATACTCTAAGAAGTTTATAATTGTCAGATTAAGAATATAAGTAATAAATTGAGGTAAAGAATGATAATGCATGTGGATATGTTTTAAGCTGTTAGAATAATTCTTTTTTTTAATTTTAAATAATCTCTATGCCCGACATGAGGCTTGAACTCACAACCACTAAGATCAAGCATTGCATGCTCTACTGACTGAGCCTGCTAAGCACCCCAGCTATTTGAATAATTTTAAGTAAACATGAAGTATAAATTCAGTTCCAGTTGGTTTGGCTAGAATGTGCTACTAGAAAATGTTGGTGTAAAGTGGGTCCTTATATATTAATGCTAATGGAAAAGAAGGTGACAAATCTCCTTGCATTAAAAGCTATTAATTTTATCCTCTGCTGCTACTGACTTTGAAAGTCCTGATAGGAGGTAGAAAGATCCCCACCCCCTCCAGTTTGGAGAAACCGTCATCACTTATCATGCAGCTGATTTCTATTTGGGTGTAATCAATCTAGTTAATGTGAAGTACCACTGACAAGAGCATTCATGGCTCAGTCATCTGGAGGCATTCAAATGGTTGGTGCAATGACTTGGATTGGAAAATAAACAGAAATAAAAGTCCACTAGTCCTAACTTTCTTACAGCCTGAGTGGCCTCTGGAGGCTACGACTCAAGAGACACAGACTGTGGGGCTCTTATCATCTGAAAATATTACTGACCCACTGACCGGGAGTGGCTAGGAGGGACCCATGCCTGTTTGGACACACTCTGCTTTCAGTCTTAGCACCAGCACGGTAGACTTGGGCCTCCTGGGGCTAGTTGTTTGCTCATCTACCTCCCCTCTCCTCTCATCCCTGACTCACTGGACTGAATTTCCCAAGAGGATGGCATGATGTCTGTCTCCCTCAGTGACATTTCCACTACCTAGTAGAGGACCTCACTACATAGTTAATGATGGTTTGCTACCTGTGGCTAAATTCTTTAAGGGAGCCTTGAAAGCTTGTTATCAGACTTCATGGTATTAAAAGGCTTTTAATGATATTGTGGTCCCTTGGATGAAAAGTGCTGTATCACTTTTATGTCTACAAATCACTGGAAGTAAAGAAGATCCATTTATAACGGTTTCCTGGCTTCAGATGGTAACAGAAGATTGTGCAAAAGAACACAGGGGATGAAAGTACATTATGTCCTTTTTAACTTTATTGTCTATTCTTGTTTTAAAATTCCTTGAGTATTACCCCTCAACCTTCTATCTGCTCCATCTCATCTCTGTGCTGGCTCTGAAGTTCTTTTAGCACAGTCTTGCTGCCTTCCAAACCATGCCTTGTCTAGGTTCATTATCATTCTTTAGGCACACAAACCATCACCCAAAGTGAGGAGGGGAAAATCAGAGTGGCAAACAGGTAGCTCAGGGTTTAGTTTGGCATTCTCGCTGTCCCCATTACTTATGTTCTCTTTCCTATCTCTCTCTGTACACTTGTGCCTATGACAGAGGTACTAAAGCCTTACCTTGGCATCCATAGCCCCATTCTAAATCCATAAATGCTCCCTGATAGAATGAAGGGATACATGCATTGAGCAGGGCATATTATTTCCTCTCACACCCCCTGGCTTCACATTTCCTTGGTATTCTATCAAGAATCATTGTTGTGTGAAATGGCATTTGCAGAGACTTCTGTACTTGAAAGACTGTGTATCTGACACATTTTGAACAATTACTGATGTTTCTCTTCACTGGGCTGTGCTGAAGAAGCTTCTGGACAGAGCACATCGTGTAATTAGGTAAATTTGAGTGGATTTGTCTGAAAGTAGCCTAATAAATGACACTCTACTTGTCACGGTGAAATCTCCTTTAAGCAAGGGGAGGTAGAGGCTTGTATTTACTTGTCCCGTTAATAAGAAATAGTACGGATATGCCTAATTTGACCTTTAAACAGACATAGCTCAGGCTCAACTGTCTTTCTTTATATAACTATTTGGCAAACTTTCCCACTCTCTTAGCTAGTGCTAAGGAATCCTGATTTCCTAAAGCCTCAATCTTTAAACAGTGCTGAGATTTTAGGGTGTCAAAGCTATGTAACATTTACTGAGCACCAATCATGTGGAAGAAACAAGGTCAATCAGAGCTATAATTTTCCTGGGACTTTGTCCCCAACTCCAGGCTGGTCATTTCCCAAGTGGATTTGACCACTGGGTTGCGTGCTGTGATTTCAGTCTTCTCAGGAGACCCTGATTTAGCTCTCCTGCTGCAAGACCCTCCTTCTTGCTGGCTGCCAGATGAAATTTCATTTCAGCTATTAACACAAGTATCCCTGGGAAAGATCATGCAAAGATATTTTCAAATGTTGCTCTCTGAGCAAAGGGTCAGAGAACAGATTTTAGGAGGTATAGGAGAAGAAAAGCATGGGGGTCATGTAAGAAACAAAAGATGGACTTCCAAAGTAGTTAGAATGAGACAGAAATGTCAATGTGGAATTTAAAAAACAAAACAGATGAACATAAGGGAAGGGAGGGGAAAATAAGATAAGATGAAATCAGAGAGGGAGACAAACCATAACAGACTCTTCACTCTGGAAACAAACTGAGGGCTGCTGGAGGGGAGATGGATGGGGGGGTGGGGTAACTGGGTGATGAGCATTCAGGAGGGCACTTGATGGGGTAAGCACTGGGTGTTACATGCAACTGATGAATCACTGAACTCAACTCCTGAAACTAATAATATACTATATCTTAATTAATTGCTTTTAAAACAATACATACAAATAAAAATAGATTTAAAAGAATAAAATGATTCCAGAAACGGAATTATGGGAACAGTTTCTGCTTGAGCCAGCCCCAGCAAGCAAAGTAGAATCTAGAATTTCTGTGTGCCTCGATGGGACAGTGATGATTGAGCTGTTAGTCACAGAAAGTCGCACCAGGTCAAGAGTATCTTCTGGATCCTCACCATCGTCTCACACTGTGCAGGGAGAATGAATAGGCACGAGACCCAGGCAGAGGCAACCTTGGTGAACATGGTGTCTGAGTGCACTGATATCAAGCTTGTTTCTTTTGGTTTACAGAATATTGAATGCCCTGCAATATTTAGGTCAAGCAAACTCTGTCTAGATCTGTAGTAATAATGATTTCTGGAGGACTGACTTAAGCTATTGTGTGGGATGCGTTCTTCTCCTTTGTGTGTCACATCCTTGGCAATGTTCATATGGGAGCAGTGTTTTATTCTTTCACTATTTGGAGAGGAGAGTGCCTTTTTAATTGGCATACAAGAAAAAATTAATACTATACTGAGTGGAATGAATGAGTCAGCGACACTTCTTGTGATACTAACATCTCCCTGTAAGAGGAGTTCAGAGTGTTACTCATTAATCATTTACTATCCAGAATCAGGCACAGATTTTTAAATATATACCATCTCTGTGATTTGGACAATAAAGAAGAATAAGAAGGTTAACATATGAATTTCTAGCTAATGTTGATGGACTATCTACAGATGTCGGAAGTAGGGCTCTCACGATCTCAAAAGGGTCATGACAATTTACAACATGGTCTTTCCTGCTTTATGATACCTGGAAAAATGGGTTAAAATGTGCTTGCATACAATATATTTTTTTGAATCTTAAGTAAATAACCAAATTATTCCCAGGATTTTCAATCCTTTTATTAATTACAAATAAAAAAGTGCTTAAAAGCACCATCATTTATATTTGTTGGAACCTAGCAATATCTTATGATATATGTATTGGATCACAGAGAGACTTTTTCTTAATTCTTTATTGGATTAGTCCTCCAAGAAGTAGCTGTAATTGATCAATTTTCCTAAGATCATCATTTAACTGCCTCACTGACATCAAGGGGGCTGGAAATAACTCCTGGCATAATGTGAAGGAAGTAGAAGGAGAATGAAGAATATTTTTTTTCTTCTCTGAGCTACTCCAGGGAAGAACCAAGCTATTTCTTTATTAAGACAGTTTTGCCGAGATAATTGAGGTTGGGCGGCACACCAGAGCAAAAAGAGATTTCCACAATCTTAAGAAGGGGCTTTCGAAGCCATTGCTATGAATTCTCTAGGGAAGTTGATAATGAAGGACTGACAGCTTTATGAAGAATTATCTGATTCTCTTGCCACTGGACAAGTCTAGATATAATTTTATCTTACTGATGTCATTATCACTTTCTTAATTTAACATTTGTGTCCTGGAGAGACAAAGCAGTAAGCAAATCAGTGCTTCTTTAACTGCACTTTGAACTTCTTGAAGACAAAGTATTTTTTTTTCTCATTCATTTTTGTAACTTTACCATATAGTTCAGTGTCTGGAACACTGTTATTACTTAGTAAAAGTTTGTCAAAGGAATTAATGTTAGAAAGAAGTTGTTATTTAGTTATGGAGCAAGTCAATGTACATAAAACTGTAAATTAGCGATACAAAGAACATGGACCAATGCCGAATGAGATTCATACAATGAGAAGTTTCAGAGGAAAGAAAGGTTTGAGAGGCTTAAAAAGGAGTTAATGGAGAAAGCATCACTTGAGCTGAGCCTTGAATATAGTTAAAATTCAAAACAGCACTGGGTGGAACAGACTTTATGTGACTATTCCTACTTTTGCAATACTCTTTTGTGAGGGGCCATATTGATCAGAATGAGAACCCAATGGGGGAAATTTATGGTTTTGGAAGAAGCAATGGTATCACAGAGAAGAAATATTGAGATCAGTAAATTCAGGGATACATATACCAGTCACTAATACATATTTGGAGAGACAGACAGGAGCGAGAAGTTAGCATTCTCTTGACTTTTGGTGATGGCAGCCAAGAACAAGTTGAATTTGAGCTAAGTTAGGATTTTAAAAAGGTCAAATTGTGTATATTCCCATCCAGGTTGCCCTGGGAGTAGGGTTCCTAACCTTATGATAATGACAACTTAATGGGGAAAAAATCGTACATGCTAATTAAATATATTGTAATTAGAGACAGAGCAATATGTAGTCTAATTAGCGCCATCTTTGGAAATGGTCTAGAGAAGTGTTTGGAGGTGGTTCATGAGCTAAATAATTTGTATATGTTCAAAAGGGTTAAATCAAGCTTGCTCACCTGAATTTACCTTTGAGTTACTGCAGACCTGATGTCTCTTGCTGGTTAAATCACAGACAATTAAATCATAAATCATATTGTGGTATGCCCACCAGTACTGACACCTGGAAGGAACTTTAGAGAGGTGAAGGGTAGTTTTCTGAAGACCAGAATAAGCTGGTTTGGAATCAGTGCACAGGGATGAGAATAAAGGTCTGAAGGTTTTGGGAAGAAGGAAATAAACAGAATGCTAGTGAATCGCAGTGAATCACCCCTGAATGTTCTTCCACACTTGTTCTGATAGCAACAGCAAAACAGTGGTGGCTATCTCCTTTGAAATGGAAGCTGGATATTTCTATAAAGAAGGCAGAAAACTAAAAGGGATTCCTTTTAAATGCTGCTTCTATTCCCCAAAGGAAAAATGATTGTGATGACATGGAGACTATAAAAACCAGGAGCTTGATCTTCCTGTCAATAAGTCTTGGCCACCTGTGCCTGCTTAGTCTACTTCAAGAGGATGAGTGCTGCGGGAAAGGCAATAACCACTGTTCTGGAAGGCATTTTCCAACCTGAAGATCAGAATCTCCAACAACTAACTTTGCTCAGTGAGGTTTCTGTGCCACCAGCCATCCTTGATTAGAATGGTGAGGGAAGTAGAAGTTAAACAGGATAGAGTTAAAGTTAGGAAAATGGTTTGGCATCTTTGCAAGGTCCTCTGCCCTAAGAAGAAAATGGGAAGGATCTCTGAAATGTCAGAGATGTAGAGGTAGTAGTAGTAGTAGTAGTAGTAGTAGTAGTAGTAGTAGTAGTAGTAGTAATTAATAATAATAATAAAATGCATAGTTGTCAAGCATTTTAGGCAAATAGGTGTGATAATTGGGGTGGCTTTGAAGTTATCAATCGTATCCTATAAGAAAGTGCTTTAAAGGTGATATCCCCAGTGAGTTGCAAGTCAAGGATTTTGACAGTGAAGACGGTCTCAAAGTATTGGTCTCAAAGTAAATATGTCAAATATCTTCTCTTGTAGGACTGGAAAACAACATGAAGTTTCTAAAGCAAACCACTGCTGTGAGTCAGTTTGGACCCCCACCTTCGGGCTCCTTGGCCAATAATCTTACCTCACTAAGCTTGCCCGTCAGGCTGTCCCGCCTTCCCTTTCCAGGAGCCTGAAGGGTTGGGCATGCCAAAATAGAGGCAGTGAGAGTAGAACAGGAAATCAACAACTATCTTTCCTCATCTATACAAAATTCCTTCCTGGGAAAGGACCTCAGGTCATTCTTTAGACCTTTATGTAATTTAAGGTCATTGTTTTACAATGGGCCCCATTAATTGCCAAACATTCAACGAAATAATCTTTTTCAAAGTCCTTGAAAGTATTCTATACTTAGGCTTTTCACTTACTTCCCACCTGTCTACTACCTGGTGTTGGCCTCCATCATGGCACTGAAATTGTTCCCTATCATCAGTACCATCTGAATTATTCCAAATATTTTAGATATATTTTATTCTTCCTCTCACTTGACAGCTGTTGCCTCCTTATCTTTATTCTCCCTCGACTTTGCATGAAGTAGTTCTTGTTCACTCTTTGCTATTATTTTTCTGTCTGCCAACAGTAGCTTTAATTCCACTACTCATTCTTGAAATGCAGGCATTCTTCAGGGTTCCATCATCAGCCTACCAATATATATTCTCATCTACTTATTCTCCTTAATGAATTTCAATATTCTTGTGGGTTTATTTTATACTTACACCTTGAAATCATTATCTCCAGTGCAGGTATCTCTTACCAACTTGAGTACATCCCGCAGCTCACTACCTTGATGATATATGAGAACCCTAGCTGAGTATGACCTCAAATGAACTAACCGTCTTTCCTCTAAAACTTCATTTAAAAAAACCCTTTTTTGTTGTTGTTGTTAGCACCACCATCCATTTAGTTATTGTATCTATAAACCTATGAGTCATTTAAAACAGTGCTCCATGTCTCTTGCTATTGAGCAGAAAGATGTCAAATGTACAGTAATGCTCCAAATATAGACTATACCCCCCTTGCTTTAAGCAATAAACTCATTCACCCTAGTTGTCTGCCTTTTCAGTTATTCTGTTGAGGAGACTGAGTGGATGCTGTGACCAGTCCTCACTCTGCAGCTCTGCAGAACCCATGGTCTGTTGTCCATCACATTAGCCCTGTTTTGTTCTGTCGATTGCTCTCATTCTGCTGTTTAATCCCTAGAACCTTCTCTATTTCTCTAGTGTCCCCACTGGTATGCCTCAGACCCCTAGTCTCCATGGGCCACTCCCTGAATTGCCACGATCCCTCCATCCCATGCATATAACTCATGTCCTCCGTTCTTCTTCCTCTGGCCGGGATAACCACCTCACTGAAAGAGTTTTTGAGTTTCTTTAAGTTGTTTCTGGAGTTGTGTGAGGGTGGGAAGAGTGTCTAGCTCAGGAGACAGCCAGACAGAGTCTCACTCTTTACCTGGAGTTGCTGTCTGGGTCAAGGTCCACAGTATACAGTGTGCTCCTCAATCGGGCTATTTGGACAGATTCCTTACCATCTCCTAGTGATGTTTTCTCAGGGACTTCGTTCTCTCTTGCACTAAGTGGACCACTATGGAACATACCAAGATTATAAAAAATTCATAAAGTTTAATAATATGACTGAGGTCAGGTGATTTTCCACAGAGCTCTTGAACCCCATGGCAATAGCAAATGTGGCCAGGCAGCCACATTCCCAACTGTTTTCATGATGGTAAGAAGGTCCCCACCTTTGGAGGTAGGAACAAATAGAGGGTACATTTTCCTAAATCCAGCCCAACAGTCTTGTATCTGTCCCAGAAAAATATGGGTGTCACAGTTCTGAAATTGAAAGAGCTCCAAAAACAATTGTCGTCATCCACTTGGCAGTGAAACCTGACCTTGTCTCAATTCAGTCGAGGTGAAACCTGACTGAACTGAAATGAAGTTATCCTTTTTTTTTTCTATCCCACTTGTAGGAATATTCATATACTTCACTTAAGAACTATTAACATGTTGGAGTGTGACCCTTAGTGTAGATCTTCGCACTTGTGTTCTGCTATACATGGTGTACACACCATATTATTTTTCTTAAATTTGAAACTTTCCATAACCGTAAGCACTTCTGGCCACTTGGATTTCCAATAAGGGGTTATGATGATGTACTGTAATCACTATTTCTGAGTTCTGGCTTTTGGCACCTTCCATATTACCTGGTCAGGTATTATTTCTAGAATCTATCTCTTTTGCTCTATTCCTGCTCTCACTAATCTAGCCAGAGAACAAGATTTCTGGTGGCTATAGGATCGGTCTCCCCTCTATTGTTCAGAGTACTCTAGCCCTGCCTCAAACTTTTGTGTCCCCACCTAGTAAGATAAAAGATCAGTGTGGCCCTGGCACAAAAACAGACACATAGATCAATGGAGCAGAATAGACAACCCAGAAATGGGCCCTCACCTCTATGGTCAACTAATATTCGACAAAGCAGGAGGGAATATCCACTGGACAAAGGACAGTCTCTTCAATAAACGGTGCTGGGAAAATTGGACATCCACATGCAGAAGAATGAAACTAGACCACTCTCTTACACCAGACACAAAGATAAACTCAAAATGGATGAAAGATCTAAATGTGAGACAAGAATCCACCAAAATCCTAGAGGAGAACACAGGCAACACCCTTTTTGAACTTGGCCACAGCAACTTCTTGCAAAATACATCCATGAAGGCAAGGGAAACAGAAGCAAAAATGAAATATTGAGACTTCATCAAGATAAGAAGCTTCTGCACAGCAAAAGAAATAGTCAACAAAACTACAAGACAACCTACAGATGGGAGAAGGTATTTGCAAATGACACATCAGATAAAGGGCTAGTTTCCAAGATCTATAAAGAACTTATTAAACTCAACAGCAAAGAAACAAACAATCCAGTCATGAAATGGGCAGAAGATGTGAACAGGAATCTCACAGAAGAAGACCTAGACATGGCCAACAAGCATATGAGAAAATGCTCTGCATCACTTGCCATCAGGGAAACACAAATCAAAACCACCATGAGATCCCACCTCACGCCAGTGAGAATGGGGAAAATTAACAAGACAGGAGACCACAAATGTTGGAGAGGATGTGGAGAAAGGGGAACCCTCTGCACTGTTGGTGGGTATGTGAACTGGTGCAGCCACTCTGGAAAACTGTGTGGAGGTTCCTCAAAGAGTTAAAAATAGACCTGTCCTACGAGCCAGCGATTGCACTGCTGAGGATTTACCCCAAAGATACAGATGCAATGAAACAGAAGGACACCTGCACCTCGATGTTTCTAGCAGCAATGTCCAAATAGCCACACTGTGAGAGGAGCCTCGGTGTCCATCGACCTATGATGGATAAAAAAGCTGTGGTCTATGTATACAATGGAATATTCCTCAGCCATTAGAAACGACAAATACCCACCATTTGCTTCAACGTGGCTGGAACTGGAGGGTATTATGCTGAGTGAAAAAAGTCAATCAGAGAAGGACAAACATTATATGGTCTCATTCATTTGGGGGAATATAAGAAATAGTGAAAGGGAATAAAGGAGAAAGGAGAGAAACTGAGTGGGAAATATCAGGGAGGGAGACAGACCATGAGAGACTCCTAACTGGGAAATGAACAAGGGGTGGTGGAAGGGGAGGTGGGTGGGGGTATGGGGTGACTGGGTGACGGGCACTGAGGGGGGCCCTTGACAGGATGCACACTGGGTAACACTGGGTGTTAGACTGTATGTTGGCAAATCGAAATCCAATAAAATAATATACACACAAAAAAAGATCTGCATTTGACTGAACCTACATTCTTTATATAAAGTCTGACCCCATGAGACTTGGGCAGTCCTCTCTTCCACTTCAGTTGTCTTGTCAAAGAATTCCATCTAAATGTGTGCACTTCTACTCCCAGAAGGAGGCTAGGAAACAGCCGTGCAACCGTGTTACAGGTCTGCTGTCACTTTAACATGTATAACAGGGTGTGTCTGAGTGACTCACTTTTTTTTTTTTTTTTTTTGCATTCAGCCTACTTCAACTTTTCATTATATCATTCCAGAACTATTGAAAGTTTTTAAACTGGCCTCTCTGCTTATATGTAGCCTCCTTACATCCATCCCCTCCTAGCCACTAGACATCACAAATTTAACCACAGCACAGCTGGACTTCAAACTCTTCAGTACATCTCCTCTTCCATTAGGTTGATGTCTCTCTAAATTTTTTAACAAGACATAGAGGGTTTTGCCGATCTGGTCTCTGCCTATCTCTCTTTTCCCATTTCCTTCCTTGCATTTTATGATCCAGCAAATTTAAGTCTGCTTTTATTATTCTCTACACTGTAAGGTGTTTTTTACTTTTCTCTTGTACTTGCTTTTATTTCCTGCTGAAATGATGCATGCTCCTCACCCCTCGTCTTCTGCTACCCATTACCTGGCTAACATAGCTGAAGACTCAAGTAGGCATCATCTCCTTTAGAAACTCTTTCCATTCCTCCCAAATGGAAGGAATAGAATTGGCATCAAACTGCTATTTCACAGCGATGACTTAAATAATTACAATCATATGATAGCAGAGACTAAGCTTAAAAAAAAAATTTATACGCATGGTTCCTGGATCAGCAGCCAGTATATAGTAGCCTGACACATAGTAAGCACTTTTAACAGTGAATACAGCATAGAGCCACCGTTTTTTATTTTAGGAGAAAGCTTGGATCAAACACAGTGCATAACTTGTTGTAAGTGTGTTGCTTCCTTCTGTGTGTTAGAAGCTAGAAGCCTAGAAGCTACAGCTCCTAGACATACTTGCCAGCAGGGCTTTGGTTTAGGTTCTTCCAATAGAAGCCCTCAGTCAGGATGGGAAGGCAGAAGGAAGGGAGAAGCTATTTTTATGACTTTGGTAATAGCCTTGGCAGACCCTGGTGCAGGTGTGGCCATGCAGACGTTGGGATTGGGCAATGGTGTCAGGCCTCCTTCTGTTACTGAGGGATGGGGAGCTCCGGCAGCCCTCCTCCCCTCTTTTCTACTACGCTAGCCCTTTTGATGGTCTTTAAACCTCATTCCTTCTTGCTTAAAATGCTTAGAATGGTTTTAATTTTTCTGATTAAACTTTGATGACACAGTTTCACATAAAGTTATGCAGTAATTAAGCGGCAAAGCAGTGACAGAGCTTGGCTGGCCTGATTGCGGGGGGTGTGTCCATAGCCTTTGAGGGCAGTGACTTCCTCTACTTGTAGAAAGCAACTGTCCTTTGGGAAGAGCTCTTCTTCAGCCTTTTTGTACAGAGACTTAGGTTTCAGTAAAGAGGTGGAAACATATTGTAGAACGAAGGACCCCTCTTGCAGGTGGTAGCCGAATCTGCACACATGTAAAGTCAGTCCCATGTAGAGTTTTCTCATATCTTGAGGGGAAGAAAAATTTACACATTCTTTGGGGAAATTAAGACAGATCCAGTCTCTGGCGAATGACCAGGTTCAGGCCTTCTCTGCCCATCAAAGAAATGATGTGAAAACAAATCAAGGTAAGTGAGCAACTTGGACATCTGGTACAAGAAAGAACCTCAAAAACCTCAAAATGGAGTCTTTTCTACATATCAGCTTACACACGAGTGTGGCACTGCATTCACAGAAGCAAAACTAAAATCAAAGAGAAACCGTGCTGTGCAATTTAAGACCTCCCTACATTTTCAGAGCAGAGCTTTACTCACTCACCTGCAAGTAGGGCAAGAAGGGAACTTATGAGGGAATATTTAACACAGTTAGCAGATGGCATGTGAGTGCTTCTGAGCTGTTTTCTGTGTGGCAGAGGTCAATGGGAGGGGAAGGTGGTGACCTGGATTTGTTATCTGACTTTCTCTTAGTTTCAATCTCAACACAATCTCAACATATCTTGCCAGATTATGTGGAAGAGTAAAATTTTTTTTTTTTGGTATATATATTTTTTAAATTGGAGTTCGATTTGCCGACATATAGTGTAACACCCAGTGCTCATCCCGTCAAGAGCTCCCCTCTGTGTCTGTCACCCAGTCACCCTATCCCCATGTCCCACCTCCCTTCTACTACCCCTTGCTCGTTTCCCAGAGTTCGGAGTCTCTCATGCTTTGTCACCCTCTCTGATTTTTCCCACCATTTGCTTCGATGGAACTGGAGGGTATGATGCTGAATGAAGTAAGTCAATTAGAGAAGGACACTCATCATGTGGTTTCACTCATAAGGGGAAAGGAGTCAAATGCTTTGTCAGGGTTGGCAGACAGTAGATGCTTGGCTAATATTTGTCCACCTATGGTCATTATAGTCTTTATTGAGTATTTCAATATTCCTGAAGATTGCTCTAAGTGCTGTGAGCAAGACAGAGCACCTGCCCTCTAAGAACAGACATCTAGAGTACATCTCTTTCTTTCTTTCTTTCTTTCTTTCTTTCTTTCTTTCTTTCTTTCTTTCTTTCTTTCTTTCTTTCTTTCTTTCTTTCTTTCTTTCTTTCTTTCTTTCTTTCTCTTCTTTCTTTCTTTCTTTTCTTCTTTCTTTTGCAAATATCCTTCTTTCCTTTCTGTAACCCTTTCAAGATTGATCCTGAATTGTCTTACATTTTTCAGCAAATTAAATGTCAATGAAATGGAGGAGAATAAAATTACAGGTGGTAATATCTAATATAAAGGACCTTTAGGACACCTAAGAAAGAAGAAATTATCAGGGGGCCATTTGTGACCTCTTTTCTAGAATTTTTAGAAAGCAAGCTGAGTAAATTGTGAAATCTGAGGACATGAGAAAAAAAAGTCACCTTAAAAAATTCTCAATTGTTTTGTATGTATCTTTACCTTGGAGTCTGTATCTGGGAAAAAAAAAAATCTCTTGACATCAAAGATTGGAATACTCTTGTGGTATTCAAGCCATATTTTGGAGTATGATGTTCCCAGGCCAGTGTAGCGAGAATCATCTAAGTTTCTGGTGAACTGAGGCAGGAATTACCATTGACAGGTTTGAATTGAGCATGTTTCTTGATTTGGCGGGAAGTGGAGAAATCTTCAATTTTTCTAAGGACGATTTTTAAAAAGATTTTATTTATTTATTCATGAGAGAGACACAGGCAGAGGGAGAAGCAGGCTCCATGCAGGGAGCCCGATGCGGGACTCAATCCCAAGACCCCAGGATCACACCCTGAGCCGAAGGCAGATGCTCAACCATTGAGCCACCTAGGCATCCCTAACCTAGGATTTTTTGGATTTCATACTTTGGCACACTGAACAGGGGTTTGCTAATGAACTGCCAAGCTGGATTAGACTTAACCCAAGTCCTTTCTTCTCGTTATTATCAGTTAGTATTTACTGTGTTTTCCTTCCCCCGTCCAGGCTACACTATATCACAATCCAATTTAACCCGATTCAGGACAGCGAGAGGCCAGGTCAGTATCCACTATAGCGGAGATTGCTATCCGCTCCTCATGTAAATGTAGACTTTCTCAAATTATGTAATTTAGAAGCTCGCTAGATATCAGTTTTTCCAATGTCTGTGTTTTACAGGAAATGAAACATGTAAATAGAGTTAAGGGGCTAGCCCATTCTCTTGTTTTATATTTAAACTGGTTTTGCATTTAAAGAGATTTAGATACAGCTACACTGTAGCCAGGTATAAGAAAACGGAATAGAGAGTGTGATTCTCTATTAAACACTGGCTTTCAGTAAGCGTGTGTGAAACCCACAAATCTTTGCTTCTGTGGATATCAAAAACAAACACAGTACCACCAAAATCACACATCTCGGTGTTTCTCAAACTGTGAAGATCGTATTTCCAATATCTCAGGTTAATAATTTTATAATATTATTTACAAATAGAATTTAATCAAAATGAAGTAAAAGACTGCAAATATATGGAAAACGCAAGCCCATTTTTAAAAAATGAGATTAAATTCAACAGATGTGAAATTGATCTGTCAAACTGTATAAAAGTTTCTAATGGTGCACCCTCCACTTCTACTCTTGCCATGGACTGACCGGTGACAGTTTGCAGTTTGGTGTCATCCTGGGGATCACACTGGGAAGAGCACTGTGCAGCCAGTTCTGTTCCTCAGCTTCTGTTTGGTTGTGCAGACCAGATCAACAATTGCACCTCTTGCTTTACACTAACCTCTTAGCTCTACCCACCCCAAGAATCCTATAGAGCAATGCTGCCCCATAGAAATGTATCACGCAGGCCACATACATAATTTAATGTTTACTGGTAGCCACATTACAAAACAGAAAGATTACTAAAATTAATTTTAATAATATATTTTATTTGACCTGATACGTCCAAAATACTGACATTTCAACATGTAATCAATATCAAATATTATTGATATGTTTTATGTTCTTTCTCTCACAGTGAGTCTTTGAAATTGGGTGTGCAGTTTTTGCTTACAACACGTTTCAGTTTGGACTAGCCACATTTTAAGAGCTCAATAGCCGCCTGTGACTCGTGGCTCCCACATTGAACAGTGAAGCCACAGAGCTTCCCCTGAGCTGTCCTACATCTAGAACATGGTCTTAGAAGGAAATAACCTCCATGAAAAGGAACTTTCAAACTTTTTCTGGGGAGAGGAAGATGTGCTGAATACATTTAGGGAGACAGTGGTGTACCCAAAGTATTTTTCTTATCTGTAGTAAACTCATGAAGAAGTAAGTAGCTTCAGCTCCACATTTCTGGAATTTCAGTTTTAAATATTTTAAATAGGATTTTTCAATTCTGTTCTATTCAGCCTCTCTGGGTCATATTCAAAGAAAGGGGGGGGGTTGTATCTTCCATATCTCATGGTTATTTAAAGACCACAAAAGAGATTTGGCAAGATATCAGTATATATATGTATATATTTAAAGAGACAGCGTGAGTGTAGAGGGAGAGAATCCCAGGCAGGCTCCACACTCAGCACAGGGCCTGATGTGAGGCTCCATCCCACAACTGAGGTCATGACCTGAGCCTAAATCAAGAGTCAGAGAGGCTGAACCGACTGAGCCACCCAGGTGCCCCAGGTATCAGTATATTTTAAAAGTATTCTTGGGAGCTAGATCTTACCTTTGGTCTCCTCCCCACTTCAGCTTTGCTTGACAGTGATGATGTCCTTAAAATCTGCCGTTTTCATATTGATTGCTGTTGTTGTTTTGGGAAAATAATGGCCAAGCCGTCTGATCTGGCTGTGAATTATGTGGGAGAAAAATCTCTGCTACCCAGCAGAACTGCATTCACGTGTACTTCATCTCCTTAATGACATTCACAGCGACAGTTTCAGCTGGGTCCCCTCATCATCAATCCTCTTGACTGTTTTAAGTTAAATCCGGGGCGGGGGTGGGGGGGCTGTAGGGAAATACTTCTAATCACTCATTTATAACTTTTTGAGCAGCCAAATATTTATAGTGAAACTGTTAGCTTTTTCTTTACAGTAAGACATAAACAACCACTAAGTGAGCTCTCCATTTTTCTTATTTAGTTACATTCTGGAGTAAAAGGACAGATCCAAATTATACTTGGTCAGAGAGAGAGATGATGGGTTAGATCATCCACCTTTATTCCATGAGCTTTGAGCAGAGAGAAAGGTACTGATTACTACAGCTGGATTTTCTATATCCTCTCTTTCCAGCCTTGGTCTGTCTTGAATATATCCCTGATCATATTGTCATAAGGGGGTCTTTAGAAGAACAAAACCTTTTGCCAATGCTAAATCTAGGGTGCGTAATATTAGGATTTAAGTTTTATAAGAATGAAGTCAAAGTGTGAGGTTCAACCCAAGACAGTTGAGAACATGAAGAATTCAGGGCAAAATAAAGTCTCAGTCTATTAAGGAAGGCCAAGGTTTAAACAAGGGATACCAAGTACAATACTAAATATAAAACCTGGAGGATGATGGGAGTCTCAGGTGGGGAATAAAGAAGGTAAAAGGGTAGTCTTAGGTGATTGCCACAGACCCCGGAGGGTGTCATGGTTCACTTTGATGAAGATTGTGTCTAGTGCAAGGGCAGGGCTACTGACTCAAGGAGCCAAGAACCTGAGGCAGGGCTGATGTTACTCCTCCATGGGCTTTCCATCTAGGCAAAGTGGAGTCACCTACCCTTGGCTTTAGTGGTAGGTTCTGGCTTTCATGGATTGTTACCAAGGTTACCATCCAGCACCATCCGTGCATCAGAGGTTCATATTGACATGGTGCTCTTTGAAATATGATACTCACGACTTTCCATCTCAAGGGAACTATGCAGGGGGAGGATGCAGCAGGAAGCATGAGAAGGCTCTGTATGTCTACATGATCTAGGATACTTAGAGAAGGAATTTTGTGGGGTTCTTTTAAGGGTTTCATTTTATTAGACAGGGGAAAAAGGGAATTATCGTAAGCCAACTATAAGTCGTTGTTCTTGATGTTGTCGCCAGGCATATTGCTAGGGCTATGAGAAGTAATAAAACATAAGTAGCATAGACTCAGCTTTAAGAAACTTACAGATGAGAAGGGGGGCAAGTACATAAAAACACCTGCATATCTATCTGGAGTAGGTACTATTATAAAAATTCCCACAAGACAGTGAGGATGTAAAGGATAATGGTCATTATTTCACTCGTGGTAGGAAACGACACCGGGAAAGTGTGGTCACGGTGGAATGTGTGAACCAGCATTGTCTGTTGGGAAATACCGAGTAGCATGTTTTGGCTACAGAGTAGAAAGCAAGGCATGGAGAGGGGTGAGATGCTACTTCCAACTTATCTCAGATCTGCCTTTTGTTTATGTCCAATGCCACCATGTAAAGGGACATAATTTTTACTGTCCCTTGTGCTATTCTAATAGCTTCCTAGCCGGCGTTCAGGTATTCACATGCAGACAGGCATCCCTTGGGATATGACACATTGGGTTCCGGACTGTTGCAAAAGAAGCAAATGTCACAATAGAATGAGTCAAATGAGTGTTTTGGTTTTCCACTGTTATGTTTACACTACACTGTAGTCCTATTAAACACACAATAGCATTATGCCTTAAAAAGGTACAGACGTTCATTAAAAAATATTGCTAAAAAGTGCTAACCATCATCTGAGCTTTCGGTGAGTCATAATCACTGATTGCAGATCAGCGTAACAGATACATAGTGATGAAAAACTTACTGAAATACCCTGAGAATCACCAAATTCTCTTTGACACAGAGACATGAAGAGAACAATGGTGTTGAGAAAGTGAGTCTGGTAGTTTTGCTTGACACAGGGTTACCACAAACCTTGAGTTTGTAAAAATCACGGCACCTGCACATATTTTATTGCGTTTCACTCCAGTGCGCTTTGCTAGTCTCTGGATGATTTGCGCCAAGTACCTGTAGCTTTTTAAATGGTCCCCCCATATTAGCTTGGAATCTTCAGTAGGGTTTCTGAGGGCGGTCATTAGGGATGGCCTGAGAGAGAACTGCTGCTCCTCACTTGGTCTGACCTGCTGTTACACTTCCATTTATCCTTGTCTGAACTGACCAGAAGAGAAACGAGGAAGACAGTGGAATGGGGAAAGAACAATCAAGAAGAAAATCAGTACATATACTCTTTTTGGCACTTAAGAAAGTTAATAACCCAAGGGATATGAGTCTCAAAAAAAAAAAAAAAAAGATTGAGCAGACCTCCATTCTCAATACCCCTAAAACCTGGATGTTGGTTTGTCTCCGTGAGCGCATGTTTATCTGAGAAAGGACCAAGAAATTGTAGACCATGTGAAAAACCATCATCTCCCCAGGTCCCTCACAGCCTGCATAATAGATGTTTCTGAGATTTGAAAAATGCCACGCATCTGCCATTTAAAAGTCACATCTAAATATACTTGCTACCTTCTAAGTAATCTTTTATTTTTAATTGTAATATTATTTATGAGTTTTCACTCACTAGGAATTCTGTGTCGCTTTAAAAGCGATGGTATGAAACACAATATATCAGGAGAAAGACATGTGCTGATGAAATATGGGGCTGAATGTCATCATTCTGGTGATGTATATTAGAGTGGGGATGGAAGAGCGAAGTTGAGGGATGAGTCTGTGTGCTGTGCATTCTTGAATAATCCCCATGAAAACTGTAATAGAATTATTATCTGTGTTTAGCATCATATAATCAGAAAGCATTTGCCTGCAGAGGGAACCAGTTTGCAAGGTAACTAGGTATATACGCCGCCAACACGCTGGGTCACATCCATTTGAAAGGACAGAAATCAGACAAAGCTTGAGAAAAAAAATCAAACAGATCGCATTTGAATAAAAGTAATCCAAATCCCATCCTCGTGACTCCAGTAATTTCTAACTACCCAGATTTGATGGGCCGGTAGGGATGGGCTGTATATAATACCAGTCATTTAGAGAATTCTGTAGATGAAGTTGAATTCTTAGCTCTGAGAATGCTGGCTGTGTGTTTCTGTAATTGTGCAATGAATTTCTCACACATCTTCATATTCATAATTACGTGGTATTTAACTTTCAATAATGGCATTATTAAATGTGAGGTGACAGCCCTTCGCTTGTGACATTTAATTTACTTTTCAATTTTCCTTCTCTTCTCGGAACTTTAAATGTTCTTAAAGGCAAACATCTGAGGAGGCCCTGTTAATACCACGGGATAGCAGCCACGACGATTTTTCTTGATAAATCTCTTCAAAAGGAATGTCCAAGCCCCAGTCTTAGGGGATGCCTGCCTCGGTGGCCTACAGCTATTTCGAGGTAGTGTCCTCTATACGCAAAACGGTGGTAAGCTTTTGCTGAGTTGCCGGAGAGAATTTTCTTTGGGAAGTCATTAAATTCCAAGGAAGTAGAAGCTGGATCTAGAAACCAATAAGTATATTTTCCCGATTTCATAAAATGCATATAATACACTCACCTCGGGGTAAGCATTATTGATGATCTCCCAGCTAATATTTTTTGCATAAACAATAGTTCTCCGTGATGCCCCCTGAAAGTTTTCTTTGTGTCACAAAAGTTGTAAACGTTCATGCAGTTGCCATCACTCCTTTAAGTGGCATATTGTTCAATGTGTCTTCATAAGCCACTTATCTCCTGTTGTGCAGAGCTCTTTTTAAAGGTGCAAGAAGGAGAATGTTCCTTTGGGGACTCAATGCCAGTGACTTTTGATTTTTCTGCTGGTGAATAGAATACTGCTGTTGCAAGGACAATTAGGGCACGCTCAACCCGTCATACATAGTGCGAGGGGGTCCATTTTGCACTGTTGACTCCTAGCTCACTTGGCTTCCAGGAAACTCCCCTTCTGGTTTTCTCGCCTCTTTCTGACCATGCCACCCTGTGAGGGAGGCCGCTGCCCAGACTCCATCAGTGCCGTGTGCTCCAGAGAACCTCCAGCTGCCAACACTTGAGCTTCCTCTGGCTGCTGCAACCCACGCAGCCCCCTTGGAGCAAGGGAGGCTCCAAGGAGTAGAGTGAATGCTTCCTGGGAGCAGCCCCCAAGGAAGACAGACGGGGGCTGGCATCGACGTATCCTAGTTTCCTTTCCCTTTGGAGGGCTAACTTGGAGGCCTGCATTCTCTCCATTGGTTTACAGAATTCTCCAAGGGAATGAAGTTCCAGTTGTGCACAAGGACCAACTTGCCAGACGGCGCACCCTTTATTGGCTGCCTCCCCCTGTCTGTTCTCGTGTTCTCCCTGAATCCACTCTCAGGGCTTCCCGGAGTCACTTTCCAAATAAGTGATTATATTTGAATACCTGCTTCAGGGTATACTGCTGGGGAAAGTCAAATTAAGACACTTCTCTATCTCTTTCCCTTGATCCTTATCTTCCGGACATCCAAATGTTAAAATAGCTGAGGGCTTAGTCCTTGGGCCACTTCTCTTATCTCCTAGGTAAATTAATCCAAATCTAAGATTTCAGATACCGTCCAAGCTTCCGATGCCTTAAGCTTTGCCTTCTTTCCAGAATCTCAACTATTTAATTGATATCTCCATTTGGATGTCTGCTGAGCTCCCCAAACTTATATTTCCCAAACCACACTCTGGAATTTCTCCTTCAAGTGATTGGGAATATACTATGTGACATTTAGGATTTTTTTTGTTAAGTACATTGGTCCTAGATTTGTCAAAAGGCATGCAAAACATGCCTCCTTCATACTCAAAGGAGAGATATCTAAATATTTTTTTAAGATTTTAATTTATTTATTCACGAGAGACACAGAGAGAGAAAGAGAGAGGCAGAGACACAGGCAGAGGGAGAAGCAGGCTCCATGCAGGGAGCCCGATGTGGGACTGGATCCCAGGTCTCCAGGATCAGGCCCTTGGCTGAAGGCGGCGCTAAACCTCTGGGCCCCCCGGGCTGCCCGAGATATCTAAATATTTAAAGAAACTAGACCCAACTCTTTTCCTCTGGTATTCTCTAGGCTCCAGGTTCAATAAACCTACTTCGCTCAAATGTCCTCACATAACAACTTTCTTAGGTTTGCCACATTCTCGTCTGGAAGTATTCCAATTTTTATTGTTCCTCTCAAAATATGACAATGAGAATTAAGCCTGATATTTCTGATATGGTCTAGCCGATGTGGGATATTTCTCTCTTTGTCTCTCTCTCCTCCCCTCCCTTACACACACACACACACACACACACACACACACACACACACACACCGTACCAGGGTATATGCATTGCTTGCAAGTTCTTATATTGAACTTCTTTGTACATGTCAGCAGTGTTATTGTTTTGTTGTTATTTTTAATAAAACTGGACAATCATAACTAGAAAAAAACAACACATCTTGACAGATTTTCACAGAACAGTCTTGTTTTTAAAATGTAATTTTAAGGTACTTTCTGAATTCGGGAAAGGGCATTATGAGAGGATCACAAGAGCAATATCAATCTGGATGAAGATAAAGAATGCTGTGGTGTGTGTTTTGAGTAGTTTTCTTCTTTTCTTCTTCTTCTTTGCAAAAGATTTATTTATTTATTTGAGAGACAGAGAGAGTGTGGGGGCAGGGGCAGCGAGAGAGGGGAGGGAGAGAGAGAACCTCACGTAGACTCTCCACTGAGCACAGGGCCTGAGGTGAGGCTCTATTTCCTGACCCTGAGATCACAATCCTGAGATCAAGACCCTGAGATCACGACCTAAGGGAAATCTTAAGTCAGATGCTTCACCAACTGTGCCACCTAGGTTCCCCTTGAGTACTTACTTATTCCTTTGTGACATTTGTCTCCATGGCCCATTGGCCTGTTCATCCTTTCTGGGGGGGGAATCTGCAAGTCTGAGTGAGGCATGAAATTTGAAAGAAAATAAAGCTGATTTTTTGTTGTTAGAATGGAAAAGCTCTTTATTTCCCTGAAATCTAGACCTAGGTAAGCAACAGTTGTTCTTTTTGTTCATGAAGATGGATTTATTTAGGTTTGGGAATTGTCAGGCCTTAACAGAGGGAAGTTAATTCAGTCCCACTGAGAGAACAAGAGGTATAAGGAGGACACGCCGTAAGTATAGCTAACCACATTGTAAGAGCAGCCCCTTTCCTAAGGGCCAATGAGAACAGCAGTAGTATTGAGTTCTTAAGTACGTGTGGCATTTACAGTTTTCAAAGCACTTTGGCATACTATCATTTCCCCCCTCTCCCTCCCTTCCTCTTTTCCCTCCTTCCTCTCTCTCTCGCTTCTTTCATTTCTCTCTTCCTTTTTTTTTTTTTTTTAAATTTATTCATGAGAAACACACAGAGAGAGGCAGAGACACAGGCAGAGGGAGAAGCAGGCCCCCTGTGGTGAGCCTGATGTGGGACTCGATCCCAGGACCCCGGGATCAGGACCTGAGCTGAAGGCAGAAACTCAACCACTGAGCCATCCAGGCGTCCCTCTTTCTTCCTTCTTATCAAGCACTTAGCATGCCAGGAGCTGCACTGGATGCAGAATAAAATCAGACATTTTCCTAACTGTCGGGGAGAAGAAAATAAAAATGACAAAGAATGCCTTTATTACAGCCCTGATGACGTGGTTGTGTGAGCATTAGTTCACTTGGAAGGTGACTGCTGTAAACTCCATGAGAACTCACCCATGTGCACAAAAATGCAGATTTTCTTGACACCTTCTTGCAAGTTAATAGGTAGACAGACAATCCAGTGTGTATTTCAGATATAAACCAATTAATTCTCAACTGTCTAACAGAAGATGACTTAAACCCAATGATCCTCATCAAAATTAAAATTGCAAAGTCAATATAAAACCTAAACTCAAAACACATAATACAGCAGTGTTCCGGAGATCAAAACTGATGTTTTAAGCAAAACTCAATTTCTCAATGAGGATTCAGCTGGAAGGAATTCTTTATCTCAACACTTGCCATGAAAATATTGCTCAATGTGGAATATGACTAGCAATGTGATATTGTTTTGTAAAATTAGCTTTGTAAGGTGGAGAGTTTTAATATGACGGTATTGGCAGAACGTGAATGTTGGTTATAAGTTTAAAGGGTGTGAAAATCACTAATGACGCCTGAACTTCTTAAAACCTGTGCAATTCCCTGACTCCAATTCTTTGGTGTGGCCGGTTGAAAACTGGGCTTTCACCATTATTAATTTTTAAAAACTGCAGAAGAATAAGATAATAACTTTTTCATGTATATTTGAGGACTTTAACGCTGATATGGCAAGAGCTGATATAACTTAATTTCAAAATTAATGAATGAGGCTACATTTAAATGAGGCTTTAGATTGAATTGTGAATCCGGCTGTTTCAGGGGACTATTGACAAAAAAAGGGAGGGGGTAACATCAATAACCCAAGGCAAGGGTAGGAGTCCTCTCCACTAGTAATATCCTGGGATTTTGCATTTATTTTTGGGCTTATGAATCACTTAATGAGAAAAGAAGCCATTATTTTTACATTATTTTTAAATTCTAAGACAAAACATGAGGGAATTTTTGAGTTTCTAAGGCTCGTTTTGTGGTGTGAACATTTATAACCTTCAATGGCAGAAATATGGGACTTAGCAAGATCAGCATCATTTTAAGGAAATCATAGCCAAGTGTTAGTAGCCAGATTTATTTTCTCCATCTAACGATGGGAGAATCTAAATGGGTTTTAATATCTTCTTTTCAGCGCTAACATGCTGCATTACCTGTTTCTGGGAGGTGTAGGAGAGCATGTCATGTGTGTGTGATCTATGATCACTGTCTCTGGGAGTGTGGCTTATTAATTACTGGACAGTGAAGATGTGGAGATAATTGAAATGTGATGGGCTGCGATGTCCTTTCAGGGGGTGATCCCTACTGAATCAGGTTCCGAATGTCTTAAACCTTAAAAGAAATGGGAAGGGTTTTGGTCAATTCATTACGCTTTTTTTTGTTGTTGTTGTTGTTTTTCCAAACTACAAAGGTTTTGGAAGGTTGTTTTTCAAAATTATTAACCGAGTTGGATTTGTGGAGAGAAACACCATGGAAAGCGTTCAGTGTAATTCAACAGATATTTTCTATGCCTCTTTCTGTGCTATTTATAGCATTCACTGACCAGGTTTGTGAAAGCCAAAACCCTGAGTCCCTGCTTTCCACGTTCTGTTGACTTGAATTGGCAATGTGCAAATAGTAAAAAAAAAAAAAAAAGGAATTTACTACCAAAGTCAGAATATAGGAAACACTTTATTCATTTTTTTAAATGATTTGTTTATTTATTTGAGAGACAGAGAGCAGGAGAGAGAGGTGGGTGGGGTGGGGAGGGGCAGAAGGAGAGGGAGAGGAAAGCAGATTCCCCACTGAGTGTGGAACCCAGGTGTGAGACTCAGTCCTAGGACCCTGAGATCATGGCCTGAGCTGACCCCAAGACTGAGGTCATAACCTGAGCCAAAACTGAGAGGGGGGCTCTTAACCAATGAAGCTGCCCAGGCGCCCCCCACCAACCATGTAGGAGCTGCTTTATTGAAGCACACACATGTAATCAGAGAATTTTTTTGTATCATATGACCACTGTCTAGATGTGGGCGGTCTCACATGGTGTGTAGGACCGAGGCATGGGACTCGACTGGCCGGGTTTAAATCCCTGATCTGCATGCACCAGCTCGTAGCTTTTGCTAAGTTCTTAATGGTTGGATTGCAGCACTGGATTGTGATGTGGACAAAGGTGAATTCCTTTAAAGCCACTTAGAGCAGCGTTAAGTCAGTAGAGTGATCACCTGTATGGGATCTCGTTCTGTGATGTTGCCGTGATAATTGGTTTGTTCTTTATTTACTCTACTTCTGCAAAATATATCAAAACACAATATCTGGCAGACAATATAAGAAACCAAGTTTCGCTCCTTTGGTAGCTTGCAGGGTGGCGACTGGACCACATCTGATTTTAGAGTTTACAAAGATAATACTCCTGTTTGTTTTATACATTTTCCTCAATGTAAAAGTAACATTAGTTGTTGAAAAAAATAATATTCAAACAATATAGAAATGTCCTAAGGCAGACCTTTCTTTGTGGAAACGTAAATATTACCAGACTGATCCATATCTTTGCTTTTTTAAGGAGCAGCTTTGTTGAGGTATAATTTATATACAAAAGAATTCACCAAATGGATTCAATGATTTTTAGTAAGTTGACAGCTAACTATGCTACCATCAGCATAACTGAGTTGTACAATTCTTCCATCACCTCAGAGAGATTTCTCAGGCCCATTTGCAGGTAATCTCTGTTCCCACCCCAGCCCCAGGCACCGTGGATTTGTGTCTGTCTCTATAGATTGGCTTCTTCTGAACATTTCATACAAATGGAATCACATAATGGTTCTTCTTTTTCACAGCTATTTATCTATCTATCTGTCTATCTATCTATCTATCTATCTATCATCTATCTATCTATCATTTTTTAAAGATTTTATTTATTTATTCACAAGAGACACACACACAGAGAGAGAGAGAGAGAGAGAGAGAGAGAGGCAGAGACACAGGCGGAGGGAGAGGCAGGCTCCCTGCAGGGAGCCCGATGGGGGACTCGACCCCAGGACCCCAGGATCACTCCCTGAGTTGAAAGTTTGTTGCTCCACCACTGAGCCACTCAGGCGTCCCTAGATCTGTCTTTTTAAACTTAGTATAATGTTTTTGATGTTCAAACATGTAGTAGGTATTAAAATTTTAGTGCAATAGCTTAATTTGTCATTAACATCTTTTTATGTTGATATATATGATTTATCTCCTTTTTTGGTAGCTATGGATGATTTTATCAAGAGATTGTTTTAAGTCACTCTCTTAAAATGTTTTTAAATTATTTATTTCCAGTTCTTTATTATAAATAAGTCTGTATAAACATTCGTGGGTAAATACCTTGGTGAAGTGCTATTAGGACTTTTGTAGGATGAATTCCTTAAAGTAGAATTTCTGAGTCAAAGGATATAATAAAGTTTAGATTTTGATGCATATTTCTCTCTCTCTCTTTTTTAAAGATCTTATTTATTCATTCACGAGAGACACACACAGAGAGAGAGAGAGAGAGGCAGAGACACAGAGAGAGGGAGAATCAGGGTCCATGGAGGGAGCTCAACGTGGGATTCAATTCTGAGTCCCCAGGATCATACCCCCGGCCAAGGGCGGTACTAAACCGCTGGGCCACCTGGGCTGCCCTTGATGCACATTTCTAAATTACTTTCCAAAAGACTGTATCACTTTACATGCCGACTGATAACATGTACCTATTTCCCAAAGTTTTCACATATATGTGTTATTATTTTAAAATCTTTGTTTATATGATATGTAAAAAGTGGTATCTTTGTTTTAATTTAATTTGATTAAATTAATATTCATTTGGTTTTTAGTAAAGCTAAGCATCTTTTCATATTTGAATTGGCCAGATGCTTTCATGATTCAGTGAATTACCTGCTCATGGTTTTTTGCTTATTACCATTTTCTTATTATTTTTTAGTTTTTTTGTTGAAATGTATTTTGTTGATATAAATGTTATATATTTAAAACCATTTTTTTCCTATCACTATGTTGTTCTATCTTGTCTATTGTGTTTGTCAAGTTATAGTTCATTCGTTCTTTCTTTCTTTCTTTTTCTTTTTTTTTTTTGTTCACCTGCTAATCACTTCTTTAGTTTCTGGTATTGGTGACTTTAGGCTTTTCCCCAGGCTAACATTTATGATACATTTATCTATATTTTCTTTTAGTAATTTTTTGCATTGAATCTGTACACTTCATGTGAATTTAATTTGGCAATTTAAAAATATATTTTAAAAATTTTATTCTCTAGGTGGAATAATCTGGCTTTCTTTTTTCTTTTATCTCTCTAGTTGTTTGGAAGTTTTATCTCTTTTCCTATATTTCTACATTTATCTAAAGAAACCCCTACATTTTAATACTTGGAGATAATTTTACAGTTTTTACACAACTCTCTCCAAAGACGATAACTTTTAGCTTTATTTTACTTCTCCCTGCTTTATTTACCCAACCTAACCCTATTAAATCTTAAGTTTTGTCCAAAGAAATTGGAATTTTAGTGTCTACTGGTTTACTTATTACTATTATCTGATTGTTATCTCTTCTTCTTGAGGTTTATTGTTGTTGGTCTGTTTTTTTTTTTTTTAATTTTTTTACCAGAGGTCTTCCATGAGTATTGTTTCAGTGGAAAACTGATTCTTTATCATATTGTTTCTGAGTGGTGCATGCTTCAAAATGTCACACACTCTTTCACACAGTGAATAGCAAGTCTAAAATCTTGAAGCGAAACTTGTTGCTCTGGAAGATTTAGAAAGGTTCGTAGGACCAGTGTGTAGTGACTGAGTTAGGAAGAGAGGCTGGTGGTGAAAATCATGCAGATGTGGAGGCCCTTATGCGAGAGTTAGAGTTAAATTCTCTTTGTTACTAGAGAGTCATTTTCAGCAGATGGTGCCGGGCTTCCCTATTCTCCTGACCCCCTTGACCATTTTGGGTTATTCACTCCCAGCAGCCAGCACTTGTGTCTGAGGTCAGGGGTTGTCCTACCTCCCAGAGCCTGCCTTGACTGCTGGTTCTTAGACCAGGAAGGGCCTGGCCATCTTTGTCTCCCCGGAGCAGCTCTTAACCAGGGACTGACAGGCACAGGAGTCTAAGTACCCCAGCTCTCCTGTTTTAATAGCCATGACTCTGAGTAGCCACCAACACTTCCTCCAGCTTCCATGGGGGAGTTGCAATAAAGTTACCCTCTCTTGGACTTGATATAATCCTCTTGTTGGGCTTTCTTTTCTTCTTAGTCCTATTTTCTTCTTTTTTTTAATGCTGTTTCTTTTTTTTTTAATTTCACTTTTTAAAATTTTATTTATTTATTCATGAGACACACACAGAGAGAGGCAGAGACACAGGCAGAGGGAGAAGCAGGCTCAATGCAGGGAACCCGATGCAGGACTCAATCCTGGAACTCCAGGATCATGCCCTGAGCTAAAGGCAGACACTTAACTGCTGAGCCACCCAGGTGTCTCCTTAGTCCCATTTTCTTACTTTATTCATGTTTTTCTGGAGATGCTTTCAAATAAATCTGTTTTACATGAATTCTCACTTTGGAGTCTGAGGAACATAGCCCTAAACCCACTGAAGGATGTTAAATGGAGGACTGGCATATTTGTTGGTATTAGTTGTACTGAATCCCATTGATTTCCCCCCTTTTTGTGTGTATATTTCAATGCTTCCAACAGGATTTTTCTGTTTTGCTTGCCCTTCCCATTTTTTAAAGTTGGAATTTGAAACTAACCCAGGCAGTTCAGCTCTAAGACATGTGCGCTTATGCACCAGATTATATACTAAGACATATAATCTGGGATACTGGTCTTGGGAAAAGAGAATTTTTGATATTAATTAGTGGAGTTGGTGAGAAGTGGTGAGATTCAGAATAAATTTTGGATGTGATGGTGGATCTGCTGTTTTGTGAGAGGGAACAAAAGGAATTACAAATACCTTCTGGACTTTTTTGCTGTGTAGTTAAATGGATAGTATTGACTTTTTATAGGAGGGACATGGAGCAGGTATTAAGAGTGAAAAAAGATATCAGGACTTTTTTAGACTCTGTTCAATTTCTGATGTCTGTTAGACATCCAAGCAGGTAGGTCAAACAGGCAATTGGATCCATAGGTCTATAGGATCTATGGGTCTAAAGGGAAATCAGGCTGGGGATATAAATTTAGGAGTCATCAGGATATGGGCAAATTTTAGGCCACAGGAAATGAGGAAATTATCTAGGGAGAGGTTGCATATAGAAAAGAATGAGGGACAGAACCGAGTCTTTAGAAGAGAGACAGAGAGAGACTAGGATCCATCAAATTTGTATAACAGAAGAAATCAGAAGACCACTTCCTAGAATTGAAAAAGAGCACACGTGTTTAGATTGAAAACTCTCGGGTAGCACCAAGCACAGTGAATGTGTAAAGAGACAGACATAACCGTGAAATTTTAGAACATATGAGATAAGAAGAACATCCCAAAAAGTGGACCATGGAGAACTTAAAACTGAAGTTACCTGCAGAGGAGAGAGATTAGATTTCTTACCAATGCTCAAAGGTAATAGCTAATAAATATTAAAGATCTACCAAGGTGCTCAGGTACTTTTTCATAGGAAGTTACTTGAGGATATGCTCCAGAAAAGTAAGACAGCAAATAATAATGATGATGATAATGATACTACTACTACTACTACTACTACAGAATTCAGAAAACAGAGGAGCCAAAACAGAGTGCAGTAAGGGAGCCTAGAAAGCAATTAGTCCATACTATGGAAAGAGAAGACCCCAAAAGAGAGGCCTTGGGAAGGAAAAATAAAAAGGAAAAATGAAAGGATAGAAAATATAATGAATCTAGAAATGTTTGGGAATATACTAAAGGAAATTGGTAGACTGTAAAAAGTAGAATCCAATTGAACTAAGTACATTCTACCTTAAGTGGATGACATGACATTGGAAAAGGAAATGGAATCATAGCTGATCACATAGCGCACTATTGACACAGCCACAGTAAGTGAAGTATCACTTATTCGTTTTCAACTTTTAGAATCAGCATATAGAAGAATCATGGAATACTGTACAACGAGCACAGAGCAGATTGTAAACAGTGTCAACCCCGCTGTTATTAAAAGTATAGATAGAGTTGACAGTGATGAAAGGAGGGAGAAGAGAGGAGAAGGGTGAGAACTTCCTTGTCATCTTACAAAGTGGGGAATCAAGATGCATCGTTTATAATTTATAGGCCAAGAAGTGGAGCTTTAGCTAATTTTGTTGTCATTTCAGAGGTCTGCAGAGGAGAAACTACTAATAAAACTCTATAGTTTTATATATAGTGGAGGAGGTGGGGAGTTGTGTTAGTGAGGAAAATACTCATCTATCACCACAGGAGGCCAATAGCCAAGAAGCAATGGCATAAATGTGCTAATTAAGTATTTGGAGGTGAGCCCCAGAAAAACAAATCGTAAGCAGTTAAAAGTGTAGCCTGTAGGGATCCAGACTTTGCGGGTGAGGAAGCATGGAGAAGATAATTCTTAGTTTTCTTTATGAATCCTTCTTTTTTGCTTCTTAAACCATTTGCATTTATGACTTTGAATAAAAAGTGAAGAAAGTTAAATGGAAATTTGAATTATAAATAGGATATTGTTATAAAATAAAGACATTAATTAGGAAGATATTGAAAAGAAAATTTAACATGAAAAATGCACAGGGAGCCCAGTCTGTGTTTAAAATTATCACAATCAGAAGCTTAGATTTAAGCAAGTTCTTTAAACTGAAATCCTACAGGACTAATTTGCAAAAAGACAATTGCAAGCAAAGAAAAAATGGGTTTGAAAACCGAACCGTGGAGGATGGAAATATGGCAACGTTGCACTCCAGAGGTTAGCAAATTGGCAGACTCCTCCTCACCCCATCTCCAAGGCTGAAGCTTTATTTATTTATTTTTTATTTTATTTTATTTTATTTTATTTTATTTTATTTTATTTTATTATTTTATTTTATTTTATTTTATTATTTTATTTTATTATTTTATTTTATTTTAATTTTATTTTATTTTTAAGGCTGAAGCTTTATAAAGCCAATGACTTCAGAGCCAGTAGAGGCAGTCTCCACTTTTCTAATTTGCATCAGGCCTCTTAGCTTTTGAGAAAGACGTGTTTTTGCTAACCGAAAGAAGTCTGTAAAGGATTTTTGCTTTTACTGAAAAAAAGGTGAAAAGTGAAAACAGCGTTCGGCAGGTGATTGCAGCAAGCTGTTGTAGGGCAGTGCACACCCTGAGCAGCAAGTGGCGCCGCCCGCCTGGCTCCTTCCCTGGGAACCACATTGGGCATCTCAGCAGCAAACCACCGGAGCTTTGAACTGTGTCTGTGAGCATCTGTGCTTTATCTTGATTTATATGGTACATCTGTTAGCAAGATGTGTCCTAAGCCCAAAAGAGGTTATTTTTTGAGTCTAGTAATGCTCAGAACATTTTCCATATGTATTAATAGCAATTGCTTTTTAGCTTTATGCCATGGCCACAGTAATTGGTTTTTGGCTTTTATTTATTTTGGCTTTTATAGGAATGCTCTACTTTGGGATAGCGGGGGAAATCTGTTTTAAAAAAAAATAATTAAAACATGAAAGGCAAAAAAAAAAAAAAAAAAAAAAAAGCACCAAAGAATTAGTGGAAATAACTGTAGGTCATGGATAAAAAGGAGATAATATACTAGATAAAGTGTTTCTGGGGTCTTTATTGAAGAGGTGATTAAAGAGATTCTCACTCCTTAATCGTCTTTTGAAGCAGTTAGATTAAAAGGAATGGATCAAATAGCAGCAAATAAGGAGGGGGAATTCAGATCAAGGATGGAAATATTTGGCACAAGTTCTACCTAATGTCTCCTCCTGAGCCCATATGGCTATAGCCTCAGAAACTTCCTTTACAGATATTCCTCCAGAATATTCATTACAATTCCTGTGTGAGATGAAAACTACGACCTGGGTAAACCTAGCTGGAGAGCGGATAACTACATCACCTAGCTGCTGCTGAATTTATTTACACATCAGACCAAATCTTGACAAGTTTAAGAGAACGAACATTTCCTTGTTTTTGAGTGGTTCAAACAACAAATATCTTCTAAAAGAGGCAATAAGTGCTTGAAGCACTAGTGGAAATCCTGACACTCCAGCCCGAGGCTTATCCAATGACCTATAGTCACCTCAGATTATTAGACCATGGTCAGTGGCTGAGTTCAAGTGAAACTTGAGATAGAAAAATGTTAATAATTCATTATACAGAATAAATAAATTAAGGTTCAAAGATATTGAGTGATATATCCAAGATCAGAAATCAAGTTAATAGAAAATCTGACCCTAGATCTCAGGTGTCCTAGTCTAGAGCCCTCACTACATTACACCGAATGCACGTTACAACACATAAAGTCTGTTTAAGATCTAACACGAGGGGCATTTAAACATTTTTTTTAAAGATTTTATTTATTTATTCATGAGAAACACAGAGACAGAGAGACAGAGAGAGAGGGAGGCAGAGACCAGGCAGAGGGAGAAGCAGGCTTCATGCAGGGACCCGGACATGGGACTTGATCCCCGGTCTCCAGGATCACACCCTGGGCTGAGGGTGGCGCTCAACCGCTGAGGCACCCAGGCTGCCCTAGAGGCATTTGTTTTAAGGAGCCAATTGTGGTGACTGAAAAATGTCTACAGTAGACATTGTTATCTTTATATGCATCTTGATCCCCAAAGAACTAGTGGCCTATAATCCCATCAGATAGCACCTACTACAAAATTAGAATATGTAGCAGAGATTTTGAGGATCTGCTAATGTTAAGATGAATATAAGTCCTAATTTCCCTAGAAAAGTCCTTGTTCATGCTTGCCCCAATACGATTAGTAATATTATCCTGTGTCTTTCTTAATAGTGTCCTACGTTGTGAAAAAGTTTGCTGTGGGTCTCTTGCATTTCTGTATATCCTATGAGTGAAGCGGCAGCTTCTGTGTTCTGGACTATCTTTTTAAAGGGGTTTTATAGTGAATAGCCTTGGAAGACAGAAAATGTGCTTCTCTTTTGGGTAAAAGGTAGACATGTTACTGCTCTTATAAGATTTGGGTTCAGGGCACCCCAGGTGGCTCAGCGGTTTAGCATGGCCTTCGGCCCAGGGCCTGATCCTGGAGCCCCAGGATCGAGTCCCACCTTGGGCTCCCAGCATGGAGCCTGCTTCTCCCTCTGCCTGTGTTTCTGCCTCTCTCTCTCTCTGGGTCTTTCATGAATAAATAAAAAAAATCTTAAAAAAAAAAAAAAAGATTTGGGTTAAAATTCCTCTCCTATGATGCAACTAATTCTGGGTGTAGGCATCCATCTGGGCCTGTCAGCATTGCCCCCGTGGGACTTGGGAGGACAAGGTAAACTGATGCAAATATAGTGATGCACATACTCTTTGCAGAGTCATATGTAATAAACTTTTGTCCCTGACCCTGGAGTCCCATGTCTTTTGCTAGTATCCATGAGACTGTGCCAGGTAAACTTATTATCTTGCAAGTGGACAATATCTCAGGCTCTTCAGAATTCTTAACATTCTAGTTAGTACTATAAATTATGTGATCTACTGAATTAAACATTCTTTCTTTCTTTAATGGAAGCGCACCTGAGTTCTGGCTGGGCACCCCAGTAAAAGACTACATTTTCTGTCTTCCTTCTCATGCTAAGTGATCCAGTTCTGACCAGTAGGATGTGAACCAAAGAGCTACTTCCAGAACATGATCATAAAAGAAATGGTTATGGACTGGCCTTGGCCTTTCCTCCTTCCCTCTGGCTGGGATACAGACCTAATGGTGATAGAGAAGAGATACCTTAGACTCAGGATAGAAGCCATCTGTTAGGTATGGCAGGACCATCCTATTGGCCTTAGACTGACTACCTCCAGACTATAAGGGAGCTATTTTTTTAAATCAACATATTTTTGGCTCTGTTTAATGGAAGCTTGAATGGAGAAGTGAACTTCGAGATCCTCTTGTTATTATTTTTAATAAATGGAGAAATTGAGATGTAAAATCAATAAATGACTTACTCCTAAAGACAGAGTTCATAAAACTAAGCTAAAATATCCAGTTGATTCTCTTCTCCCATTTCTCTGCCCACATCCAGTATTACCAGATAATATTGAATATACAAGCACAAGGTGTCCAGAGAAGTAGGGGCGTGGAGAAATCTTTACAGTGAGTACAAGTAAATGTATGATAACTGATATCAATTATCCAGCTCCAGACGAAGAAATGCATATAGAGATGTAATTTGAGCTTCACGAGCTGACAATCAAGGTAAGACTGACAAATTGCAAGGGTAAAAAGCACCCAGTGGAGGATAAATGATTTATACTAAAGTGATGTGGTCGGCAGCTTCTTTCAATTTTCATTGTTATGTCCCTGAAGTCCAATTCACTATCTTTTTGGAATGGCTTCATTAAGCAAGTGAAATTTGGAGAGGGATCTGAGAGAGTTGAAATAGTTCTTGTGGCAACTAGGTGAGGGAAAATGCTGGGAACCGACTTCATAAATCAAGTAGTATCTGTATGTAGGACACTTCACGAGATGCTTGAGGGAGTGGTGGAAATACAATGATTTTTAAGGCAATGTTTGTAATCTAAAGGAATGTATAGTTTTGTAGGGCTTAAATACCAGGATTAAATATAGCAACACAATTTGTAGGGAGGAAAGAAATAAGCAGTTTCATAGAGAATATGGGGCTTGAGGTGTGCCTTGAAAATTCGAATATTAAGGAGATGAAGTTTTATTAATAGTTGAATAATTGCCAAATGGTTTATATCTCACTTAATTAGAATGTCTTAATAGCAAGTGTTTTGTTGCTATTGTTTAAAAGAAAATTTATTTATTTTTGGTGAGATTAGTAAAACCCTTTCCCTAGTCTGTCTCCTTGGAATCTCATAGTTTTATAGATTGGTGCTGGGGAGTCAGGGCATGAAGATGAAATGGAAAAACTTTGATACAGAAGGTTGGATTTGGTATGAACATTATTCAAAATTCTTAGGTGCCATATATAGTACTGAAATGGGAAAGATTATTGTGGGCTGGGATTCATTAGATATGTCTGTTCTCTTGGAGCAAATGGGGAGTTAGGTAAGTCTTCAAGGAACTGAGAATCAGTGTGGCACTAGAAAGCCCTTGGGCTAGGCTCTTAAAGTTTTCTACATCTCTGCTACTATGCGTTTTTGAAACAAAATTTAATTGTGATAAAATACCCATAAGATTTACCACCTTAACCATTTTTAAGTGCACAGTTCAGTAGTGTTGAGTAAATTCACAGTTGTGTCATATCCATAATTTTTTTCATTTGGCAGAACTGAAGTTCTATATGTATTAAATAATAACTCCTCATTTTCCCCTCTCTTCTCACCTGGCAACCACCATTCTACTTTGTTTCTTTACATTTGACTACTCTAGATACCTCCTGTACATGGAATCATATGATATTTGTCTTCTTGTGACTGATTTATTTCACTTCGCATAATGTCCCCAAAGTTCATCCAAGTTGCAGCATATATTAGGATTTCCTTCTTTTTGGAAGACAGAATAATGTTCCACTGTATGTATATAGCACTTTTGTTTATCCCTTCATCCAGATGCTTGGGTGTGTCTCCCGGTTGGATGTATAAATAATACTGCTCTGAATACAGGTGTAAAAATATCTTTTTGGGATCCTGCTTTCATTCTTCTGGATATATAACTAGAAGTGGATTTCTGTAGCTTCATAATAAGTTTTGAAATCAGCAAGTATGAGTCATCCAACTTCATACTGTTTTGGCTATTTGGAGTCTCTTAATATTCCATATTAATTTTAGGAGGATTTTTCTATTTCTGCAAAAAAAGTGCCTTTGGGATTTTGACAGGGATTGATTACCTTAAATATATAGATCATCTAGATTAATATTAAGATCTTAATATTAAGTGAACACAGGCTATCTTTCCACTTATTCATGTCTTTAATTTCTTTTTTTTTCTTTTTTTTTTCCTTTAACTTCTTTCAGCAGTGTTTTGAAGGTTTCAGTTTGTAATTCTTCCACATTTTTCATTAAGCTTATTCATAAGCATTTATTATGTAAAAATACTATTGTAAATGAAAATTTTAAGTTTCCCCTTCAGATTGTTTATTGTTAGCGTACATAAATGCAACTGATTTTTTTCATTTTGATTTTGTGTTCTGTGAATTTGCCAAATTTGTTTATTTCTAAAGTTTTCTAAATGCAATCGTTAAGGATCTCTAAGGATAAGATCATACTGTTTGCACTGAGACTTATGTTAAACAGTCTGCACTGATAAGAAATATTCCTTATCTCTTGATGTAGTTAAGAGTTATATTGTGATTTGCCCAGCAAAATTTTTTATTTTATTTTCTTCAATATAATCTACTCATTTAACAGTTAAGGAAATAGGAGATAGGCATGGTTACATCATAGTTAATGACATTGATAACACTGAGAAGTGGCCAGAATCTCTTAAATTGGGGTTGCACTCTTTCAGGGAGTCTTCTAGAAATCTGCAGTTTTAAGAGTTTGTTGTAAGAAACTCTTACATTAGATGGATTAGACTCCGCTCTCTCCCTCATCTCTTTCAATGAATTTTTTTTCCTCTCTCAATCCAATACACTGATGCCAACTTTATGTTACTATCTCCTTTTTAAAGCCTTTCTTGACTCAAGACAAGGATGACTGCGCTTACCACTTTTATTCATCATAGTACTGGAAATCTTAGCCACAGCAATCAGATAAGAAAAATAAATAAAAGCCATCCAAATTGGTAAAGAGAAAGTAAAACTTCCACTATTTGCAGGTGACATGATATATGTAGAAAATCCTAAATATTCCAACAAAAAACAGCCAGAACTGATAAATGAATTCAGTAAAGTCACAGGATACAAAATTAATATACAGAAATCTGTGCCATTTCTATAGAGTAATAATGAAGTAGCATAAAGAGAAATTAAGAAGATAGTCCCATTTACAATTTTACCAAAAATAATAAAATACCTAGGAAGAAACTTAACCAAAGAAGTAAAAGACCTGTATTCTGAAAACTATAAAAGATTGATAAAAGAAAGTGAAGATAACACAAATAGAAAGATATTCTGTGCTCATGGTTTGGAAGAACCAATATTGTTAAAATGTCCATACTAACCAAAACAATCTACAGATTTAGTACAATTCCTACCAAATACCAACAACATTTTTCACAGAACTAAAACAAATAATCTTAAATTTTGTATGGATCCAAAAAGACCCAAAATAGCTAAAGCAATCTTGAGAAAGAAGATCAAAGCTGGACATAATCACAATCTCAGACTTTAAGATATACAGCAAAGCTGCAGTAATCAAAAGAGTATAGTACTGGCACAGAAATCGACACATTGATCAATGGATCAGAATCCCAATGGGCATATTTTTTAAAGCTGAATTTTTGCTACATCACAGATTCTAAACTGTACAAGCAGCATTATCTTTAGTCTCAAAAAATACATCTCTCACATGACTGTGCTCCTACATATCTTAATTGGTGGATTAAAAATCTGAAGTGAACATACAAAAAATCAAGAGAACAAAATATCAAATTAATTTAAACTGGTATTTCCACATTCAATTGTATTATTTTTGGGGGTTTAATGTTTTAATTTAAATTCTAGTTAGTTAGCATATAGTGTAATATTAGTTTCAGGAGTAGAATTTAGTGATTCATCACTTACATATAACACCCAGTGCTCACCACAACAAGTATCCTCCTTAATACCCATTACCCAATTAGACCATCCCCTGTTCACCTCCTGTTCAGCAACACTCAGTTTGTTCTCTATAGAGAAGAGTCTTTTATGGTTGCCCTTTCTCTCTTTTTTTTTCTTCCCCTATATTCATCTGTTTTACTTCTTATATTCCACATATAAGTGAAATCATATGGTATTTGTCTTTCTCTGATTGGCTTATTTTGCTTAGCATAATACACCCTAGCTCCATCCACGTTTTTGCAAGTGGCAAGATTTCACTTATTTTGATGCCTGAGTAATATTCGTGTGTGTGTGTATGTGTGTGTGTGTGTGTGTGTGTGTGTGTGTGTGTACCACATCTTCTTTATCTATTCACAGCTGAGTTTGGCTATTGTTGATAATGCTGCTATAAACATCAGGGTTCAGGTGCCCCTTCAAGTCAGTATTTTTTTCCCTTGGGGTAAATACCTAGTAGTGCAACTGCTGAGTCATAGGGTAATTCTATTTTTAACGTTTTGAGGAACCTTCATACTGTTTTCCAGAGTGGCTGAACCAATTTGCATTATCACCAACAATGTAGGAGGTTTCCCCTTTCTCTACATCTTTACTAACATCTGTTGTTTCCTGTGTGGTTAATTTTAGCCATTCTGACAGATGTTGGTGTCTCATTATGGTTTTGATTTGTATTTCCCTGATGATAAATGATGTTGAGCATCTTTTCATGTGCCTGTTAGCCATCTCTACGTCTTCTTTGGAAAAAAAATGTTATTCATGTCATCTGCCCATTTCTTAACTGAATTATTTGTTTTTTGGGTGTTGAGTTTGATTTGATAAAATCTTTATAGATTTTGGATATAACCCTTTTGCAGATATGTAATTTGCAAATATCTTCTCCTGTTTCAAAGGTTGCCTTTTAGTTTTGTTGATTGTTTCCTTTGCTGTGCAGAAGTTTTTATCCTGATGAAGTCCCAATAGTTCATTTTTGCTTTTGTTCTCCTTGCCTCTAGAGACATGTCAACCAAGAAGTTGCTACAGCTGAGGTCAACGAGGTTGCTGCCTATGTTCTCCTCTAGGATTTTGATAGATTCTTGTTTCACATTTAGGTCTTTTATACATTTTGAATTTGTTTTTGTGTATGATGCAAGAAAGTGGTCCAGTTTCATTCTTCTGAATGTGGCTGTCCAGTTTTCCCAACACCATTTATTGAATAGACTGTCCTTTTTCCAGTGGATATTCTTTCCTGTTTAACAAAAATTAGTTGGCCATATAGTTGTGGGTCCATTTCTGGGTTTTCTTTTCTATTCCATTGATTTATGTGTCTATTTTGTGCCAGTACCATACGGTCTTGATGATTACAGCTTTGTAATATAGCTTGAAGTCTGGAATTGTGATGTCACCAGCTTTGGTTTTCTTTGTCAAGATTTCTTTGGCTATTCAGGGTCTTTTGTGGTTCCATACAAATTTTAGGATTATTTGCTCTAGCTCTGTGAGAAATACTAGTGGTATTTTGATAGTGATTGAATTAAATGTGTAGATTGCTTTGGGTAGTATAGAAATTGTTAACAATAATTGTTCTTCCAAATTATGAGTATAGACATCCCTGTCTTGTTTCTGACCTTAAAGGAAAAGCTCTCAGTTTCTCTCCATTGAGGATGATGGTAGCTGTGGGTCTTTCATGTGTGGCCTTTATGATGTTGAGGTACGTTTTTTCTATCCCTACTTTGTTGAGAGTTTTTATTAAGAATGGATACTGTATTTTTTTTTTTTTGGATACTGTATTATGTCAAATGCTTTTCCTGCAGCTAATGAGAGGATCATATAGTTCCTATCCTTTCTTTTATTAGTGTGGTGTATCATGTTGACTGATTTGCAAATAGTGAACTACCACTGCATCCCAGGAATAAATCCCACTTGATTGTGGCGAATTTTTTTTTTAATGTACTGTTGGATTCAATTTGATAGTATTTTGTTGAAGATTTTTGCACTCATGTTCATCAGAGATATTGGATTGTAATTATTTTTTTAGTGGGGTCTTTGGTTCTGGAATAAAGGTAATGCTGGTCTTGTACAACGAGTTTGGAAGCTTTCCTTCCATTTCTATTTTTTGGAACAGTTTGCGACTAGGTATTAATTCTTCTTCAAGTACTTGGTAAAATTCTCCTGAGAAGCCATCTGGCCCTGGACATTTAGTTTGGTGGGAGATTTTTGATTACTGGCTCAATTTCTTTGCTGGTTATCAGTCTTTTCAAATTTTCTATTTCTTCCTGTTTCCGTTTTGGTAGTTTCTATGTTTCTAGGAGTTTATTCATTTCTTTCAGATTGCCCAATTTGTTGGCATATAATTTTTCATAATATTCTTTTATAATTGTTTGTACTTCTATAGTGTTGTTATGACCTCTCCTCTCTCATTCATCATTTTATTATTTGGGTGCTTTCTCTTTTCTTTTTAATAAGTCTGGCTAGGAGTTTATCAATTTCATTATTTATTTCAAAGAATGAGCTCCTAGTTTCATTGATCTGTTCTACTTTTGTTGTTGTGGTTGTTTGTTATATCATTCATTTCTACTCTAATCTTCGTTATTTCCCTTCTTTTGCTGGCTTTAGGCTTCATTTGCTGTTCTTATTCTAGTTCCTTTAGGTGTAAGGTTAAGTTGTGTATTTGAGATTTTTCTTGCTTCTTGAGGTAGGCCTATATTGCTATATACTTCCCTCTTATGCCTGTTTTTGTTACATCCTAAAGGTTTTCAACCGCTATTTTCATTTTTATTTGCTTCCATGTGTTTTTTAATTTCTCCTTTAATTTCCTGGTTAACTCATTCATTTTTTAGTAGGATGTTCTTTAATTTCCAAGTATTCTTGGTCTTTCCAAATTTTACTTCTGATTAACCTCAAGTTTCCTAGCATTGTAGTCTGAAAATATGCATAGTACGATCTCAATCTTTTTGTATTTGTTGAGGCCTGATTTATGACCCGTATGTGATTTATTCTGGAGAATATCCCATGTATACTTGAAAATAATGTGTATTCTGCTGCTCTAGGATGAAATGTTCTGAATATATTGCTGCTGCCAGGGGAGTGGAGGGCTGTAACACTGTAATCCTGCCCCCGCCCCCAGCCATCCCCCACAGCCACCTTCCTCACAGGCCTTCCCATTTTATTCTTTAGCAGTAGTTTTGACAACATGTTGGCAAGAGTATTTTCTTAATTGTATATATGATTTTTAATTTCTTAATCATATGCATTCACATATATAAGTGTTTGTTAAATGTTTGGCTGTAGTAAAAGTTATCAGCTGTCTCAGTGAACATACTGCCAAAGGGAATATGGTTTTTTGCTCAAACTTAAGTATACACCAAGTTTAAGCTCTACAAGATGAAAAGAGTTATAGAGATGGGTGGTGGTGATTGTTGCATAATAGTGTGAATTATGTAATACCACTGAACTGTACTCTTAAAAGTGGTTAAGATTGCACATTTTATGTGTATTTTACCACAATAAAAAAAAAAAAGAGTGGAAAAGAAATTGCTAAGTCTGACCCTCAGCCCAACCTTCTTTCTCTTGGCCAACAATGGTAGTAAAGGCCTGGGGCACTGAGCTAATTGACCTAGTTTTCAAAAGAAGAGGAAGAAGGAGGAGAAGAAGAAGAAATAATGCCATTTTTGTCTTTTTAGGGCAAAACATACACACACATGCAGTTTGCATTACTTTGGGCAAATCAGGATGTTACAAGAAGTACATGAGCAAAATACTCTTCATTAAAGAGTATTTGAAAGAAAAATATGCCATTTTCATGCCCTCGGCTACTTCTGATAGGGAAATAAATAACAACTATAACAAATTGTATTTATTTAGCACCCATTGCTTAGTCACCACCAGGGATCTCTACTGCAGGCTGGTTTGTTTCAGAAGGGTTGTTCCACTGATTATGGTCTTATGGAAATGTCAGAAAAATGTCCTAAACAGCTGCTTCTAGTAACTGGGATCATCTCTAGGCCACTCTTTGAGAATTTTCTTCTGCTGACAGGGGAAAAGTGGTAGTGGGAAGATTTCTCCTTGAAAGATTTCAAATTTATTGTGACTTGAGGACCTTAAAAAATAGGAGGTCTTTCATGGTCCTTATTGGAGAAACAAAGCTGGAAAGTAGAGATTTATTAGCTAACAGTTATACTGTGAGGGGCTAGAAAGGTTTCGGATTTCCAACAGATCCGAATCTCTTTGCCCCAAACACACCCTCTGTGCTTTATATTTGGTAGTAAAATATGTGAGCAGTGTGCTGTGGAAGACACACAATTTCCTGTCCATCTGTGCGGTGCTACCAATCATTGCCCACAAGCTCAGACTGTGTCACCTCAAAGATAAATAGTGCTGCATTTGAGAAAAGCTGCCACAAGCACTGTAGCATGTGGATATTTGAATAAGAACAGAGTGGTAAAATTGTAATTTAGAAAAGGGGCTAGGAATCAGTTTTATAGCCACCATAGGTAGAAAACAGAAGAGAACTCACTGGGATTCCCAAATAATTTTTAACCAGCAGCCCAATTTAATGTATTGAATCCTCAGAATTGCTTAAGCATCACTCAGTCTTCTTTATTTCCTGCCATTAGTGAGACCGTGTGTATTCTGATATTATGAGCTGTAAGTTTCTGCAATTTCCAAAAGGGAAAGAGGGGGTTATACTTCTCCAATATGTAGGAGCAGGATGGCCCCAAGGAGCTGTAAATGTATTGATGTAATTGAGGTTTATTAAGTGATAGTAAAATGAAGCATCAATTAATATGTCATATTGGGATTATAATGGCATGGGTCTGAATAAAGGTTTTTTGGGGAGCTATAAAAAGCCACCCCCTAATTTTTAGGTTGTGCTGGGCTATAAAAGTTGCCTTTGCTAACCTGCAGCATGATCATATTTGTTCTTGCACTTTCTCACTCTTATCCCTGCCCTCTCAAACCCCGAGGTCATGGGATTCTCCGGGATGTGTTTAGGATTAAGACACTTTTACAAGGGATTTACAAAAATGTTATAACTAGGGGCACCTGGATGGCTCAGTTGGTTAAGCATCTACCTTCAGCTCTTGTCTTGATCTCAGGGTCCTCGGATCGACCCCACATCAGGCTCCCTGCTCAGTGTGGAGTCTGATTCTCCCTCTCCCTCTGCTCCTCCACCTTGCTCAGTGCTCTCTCTTTCTCTCTCCCTTTCTCCCTTTCAAATAACTAAATAAATCTTTTAAAAAACATTATAACATTATAACTTGTTACAGTGTAACAATATATGTGTATTTTTTATTAGAGTTCGACTAGCCAACATATAGTATAATACCCAGTGCTTATTCCATCCAGTGCCCCCCTCAGTGCCCATCACCCAGTCACCCCATCCCCCACTCACCTCCCCTTCCACTATCCCTTGTTTATTTCCCAGAGTTAGGAGTCTCTCATGTTCTGTCTCCCTCTCTGATATTTCCCACTCATTTTCTCTCCTTTCCCCTTTATTCCCTTTCACTATTTTTTATATTCCCCATATGAGTGAAACCATATGATGATTGTCCTTCACTGATTGACTTACTTCACTCAGCATCATACCCTCCAGTTCCACCCACGTCGAAGCAAATGGTGGGTATTTGTTGTTTCTAATGGCTGAGTATTATCCCACTGTACACATAGACCACATCTTCTTTATCCATCATGTGTCGATGGACACTGAGGCTCCTTCCACAGTGTGGCTACTGTGGACATTGCTGCTATAAACATTGGGGTGCAGGTGTCCTGACATTTCACTGCATCTGCATCTTTGGGGTAAATCCCCAGCAGGGCAGTTGCTGGGTCGTAGGGCAGGTCTATTTTTAACTCTGAGGAACCTCCACACAGTTTCCAGAGTGGCTGCACCAGTTCACATTCCCACCAACAGTGCAAGAGGGTTCCCCTTTCTCCACATCCTCTCCAAGATTTGTTGTTCCCTGTCTTGTTAATTTTCCCCATTCTCACTGGAGTGATGTGGGATCTCATGGTGGTTTTGATTTGTATTTCCCTGATGGCCAGTGATGTGGAGCATTTTCTCATGTGCTTGTTAGCCACGTCTAAGTCTTCCTCTGTGACTTTTCTATTCATGTCTTTTGCCCATTTCATGATTGAATTGTTTGTTTCTTTGCTGTTGAGTTGAATAAGTTCTTTAGAGATCTTGGGTACTAGCCCTTTATCTGATGTGTCATTTGCAAATACCTTCTCCCATTCTGTAGGGTGTCTTGTAGTTTTGTTGACTATTTCTTTTGCTGTGCAGAAGCTTTTTATCCTGGTTAAGTCCCAATATCTCATTTTTCCTTTTGTTTCCCTTGTCTTCATAGATGTGTCTTGCAAGAAGTTGTTGTGGCCAAGTTCAAAAAGGGTGTTGCTGGTATTCTCCTCTAGGATTTTGATGGATTCCTGTCTCACATTTAGATCCTTCATCCATTTTGAGGTTGTATTTGTGTCTGGTGTAAGAGAATGGTCTAGTTTCATTCTTCTGCACGTAGCTGTCCAACAGCACCATTTATTGAAGAGACTGTCCTTTTTCCAGGGGATAGTCTTTCCTGCTTTGCTGATTATTAGTTGACCAAATATTAGTTGACCAGAGAGGTGAGGGCCCATTTCTGGATTCTCTCTTCTGTTACATTGATCTGTGTGTCTGTTTTTGTGCCAGTACCACACTGTCTTGATGGTCACAGCTTTGTAGTACAACCTGAAATCTGGCATTGTGATGCCCCGGCTCTGGTTTTCTTTTTCAATATTCCCCTGGCTATATAAGGTCTTTTCTGATTCCACAGAAATCTTAAGATGATTTGTTCCAACTCTCTGAAGAAAGTCCATGGTATTTTTATAGGGATTGCACTGAATGTGTAAACTTCCCTGGGTAACATAGACATTTTCACAGTATTAATTCTTCCAATCCATGAGCATGGAATATTTTTCCATCTTTTTGTGTCTTCCTCAATTTCTTTCAGAAGTTTTCTATAGTTTTTAGGGCATATATCCTTTCTGTCCTTGTTCAGGTTTATTCCTAGGTATCTTATGTTTTTGGGTGCAATTGTAAATGGGATTGACTGTTTAATTTCTCTTTCTTCAGTCTCACTATTAGTGTATAGAAATGCCACTGATTTCTGGGCATTGATTTTGTATCCTGCCACATGCCCAATTGCTGTGTGAGTTCTAGGAATCCTGGGTGGAGTCTTTGGGGTTTTTTTGTACAGTATCATGTCATCTGCAAAGAGGGAGAGTTTGACTTCTTGTTTGCCAATTTGAATGCCTTTTATTTCTTTTTGTTGCCTGATTGCTGAGGCTGGGACTTCTAGGACTATGTTGAATAGCAGTGGTGAGAGTGGACATACCTGTCATGTTCCTGATCTTAGGGGGAAGGCTCTCAGTGTTTCCCCATTGAGAATGATATTCACTGCAGGCTTTTCATAGATGCTGAGGCTTTTAAGGTGCAGAGGAATGTTCCCTTCATCCCTAACTCTGAAGAGTTTTGATCAGGAATGGATGCTGTATTTTGTCAAATGCTTTCTCTGCATCTATTGAGAGGATCATATGGTTCTGGTTTTTCTCTTGATGTGATCTCTATCACGTTGATTGCTTTATGAGTGTTGAGCCTGCCTTGCATCCCGGGGATAAATCTCACTTGGTCATGGTGAATGATCTTTTTTTTTTTTAATTAATTTTTATTGGTGTTCAATTTACCAACATACAGAAAAACACCCAGTGCTCATCCCGTCAAGTGTCCACCTCAGTGCCCGTCACCCATTCCCCTCCAACACCCGCCCTCCTCCCCTTCCACCACCCCTAGTTCGTTTCCCCGAGTTAGGAGTCTTTATGTTCTGTCTCCCTTCCTGATATTTCCCAACATTTCTTTTCCCTTCCTTTATATCATGGTGAATGATCTTAATGTACTGTTGGATCCTATTGGCTAGTAACTTGGTGAGAATTTTTGCATTTGTGTTCATCAGGGATATTGGTCTATAATTCTCTTTTTTGGTGGGGTCTTTGTCTGGTTTTGGAATTAAGGTAATGCTGGCCTCATAAAATGAGTTTGGAGTATTCCATCCCTTTCTATCTTTCGGAACAGCTTTAGTATAACAGGTATTGTTTCTTCTTTAAACATTTGATAGAATTCCCCTGGGAAGCCATCTGGCCCTGGACTTTTGTGTCTTGGGAAGTTTTTGATGACTGCTTCAATTTCCTCTCTGGTTTTTGGTCTGTTCAGGTTTTGTATTTCTTCCTGTTCCAGGTTTGATAATTTGTGGTTTTCCAGAAATGCATCCATTTCTTCTAGATTGTCTAATTTATTGACGTATAGCTGCTCATAATACGATTTTAAACTCCTCTGTATTTCCTTGGTACTGGAAGTGATCTCTCCTCTTTCATTCATGATTTTATTAATTTGAGTCTTTTATCTTTTTAATAAGGCTGGCTAATGGTTTATCTATCTTATTAATTCTTTCAAAGAATAAATTCCTGGTTTTGTTGATCTGTTCTACAGTTCTTCTGGTCTCTATTTCATTGAGTTCTGCTTGAATCTTTATTAACTCTCTTCTGCTTGATGTAGAATTTATTTATTTATTTATTTACTTTGGATGTAGGCTTTATTTGCTATTCTTTCTCTAATTCCTTTAGGTGTGAGCTTAGCTTTTGTATTTGTTTTTTCCAATTTTTGAGGGATGCTTGTATTGCAATGTATTTCCCTCTTAGGACCACTGTTGCTGTATCCCAAAGATTTGAACAGTTGTATCTTCATTTTAATTAGTTTCCATGAATCTTTTAAATTCTTCTCTAATTTCCTGGTTGACCCATTCATCTTTCAGTAGGATGCTCTTTAACCTCTAGGTGTTTGAGTTTCTTGCAAATTTTCCTTGTGAGTGAGTTCTAGTTTCAAAGCATTGTGGTGTGAAAATATGCAGGGGACAATCCCAATCTTTTGGTATCAGCTGAGACCAGATTTGTGACCCAGTATGTGGTCTATTCTGGAGAAAGTTCCATGTACACTTGAGAAGAATGTGTATTCAGTTGTGTTTGGATTGAAAGGTCTGTATATATCTGTGAAATCCATCTGGCCCTGTGTATTATTTAAAGCCCTTGATTCTTTGGTGATGTTGTGCTTAGAATATCTGTCATTTGCAGAAAGTGCCATGTTGAAGTCTCCTACTATTAGTGTATTATTATCTAAGTATGTCTCAACTTTGGTTATTGATTGATATACTTGGCAGCTCCCACATATATTCATAAATATTCATGATTGTTAGGTCCTCTTGTTGGATAGACCCTTTAAGTATGATAGAGTTTCCCTCTTCATCTCTTACTATAGTCTTTGGGATAAACTCTAATTTATCTGATATGAGGATTGCTACCCCAGCTTTCTTTTAAGGACCATTTGAATGGTAAATGGTTCTCCAACCTTTCATTTTCAGCTGTAGGTCTTCTTAGGTCTAAAATGAGTCTCTTCTAGGCAGCAAATAGATGGGTCTTGCTTTTTTATTTAGTCTGAAACTCTGTTGCTATTTGATGGGATCATTTAGCCCATTCACGTTCAGAGTTGCTATTGAAAGATATGAATTTAGTGTCATTGTAATACCTATTCAGTCCCGTTTTTGTGGATTGTTTCCTTGGACTTCCTCTTTCTTTTACAGAGTCCCCCTTAATATTTCTTGCAAAGCTGGTTTGGTGGTCACATCTTCTTTCAGTTTCTGCCTATCTTGGAAGCTCTTTATCTCTCATTCTATTCTGGATGAGAGCCTTGTAGGATAAAGTATTCTTGGCTGCATGTTCTTCTCATTTAGGACCCTGAATATATCCTGCCAGCATTTTCTGGCCTCCCAGGTCTCTGTGGAGAGTCTGCTGTTAATCTGATATTTCTCCCCATATAAGTTAAGAATCTCTTATCTCTTGCTGCCTTAAGGATTTTCTCTTTATCTTTGGAATTTGCAAGTTTCACTATTAAATGTCGAGGTATTGAACGGCTTTTATTGAAAAATTTTTTTTGGGGAACCTCTCTATCTCCTGGATCTGAATGCCTGTTTCCTTCCCCAAATTAGGGAAGTTCTCAGCTATGATTTGTTCAAATATGGTTTCTGGCCCTCTGTCCCTCTCAACACTCTCTGGAACCCCAATTATACGTAGATTTTTTTTTTCCTGAGGATGTCATTTATTTCCTTTAACCTTTCCTCATGATCTCTTTAATTGTTTTTCTCTTTCTTCCTCAGCTTCCTTCCTTGCCACCAACGTGCCTTCTATATCGCTCACTCTTTTTTCCAGCTCATTAACCCTCATTGTTAGGACCTCCAGTTTAGATTGCATCTCATTTTTTTTTTTTAAATTTCAGCCTGATTAGATCTAAAATTCTGCAGTCATAAAGTCTCTTGAATCCTTTATGCTTTTTTCCAGAGCCACCAGTAGCTTTATAATTGTGCTTCTGAATTGGCTTTCTGACATCGAATTGTAATACAAATTCTGTAACTCTGTGGCAGAGAGTACTGTTTATGATTCTTTCTTTTGTGGTGAGTTTTTCCTTCTAGTCATTTTGCTCAGTGCAGAGTGGCTGTATGAGCAAGCTGAGGGAAGAATATCAACCACGACCTAAGTAAATTTCACCCTAGATGATTCCAATGAGGTCAGAGACCAGAATATGAAAACAAAGATCAGAACAAAATAAAATAAAATGACCACTAAAGTGAAAAACAAATTTTAAAACAAAGTAGTAAAAAATAAAAGGCCAAGAATCTCAAAAAAGAAGAAAAAAAAGAAGAAAAGAATAGAAAAAATCAAAAGTAAAGAGGAGAAAAAGAAAAAGGAAAAAAGAGAAGAAGAAAGGGGGGTTACTGGGAGATGGTGGTGGTGACCAAGTTGTAGTGGAGGGAGAATGTAGTCTACCTGAGGGATTCTAGAAGATGATCCTCTGGGTTCTGAGTGTATTGTTCTATATGTTAGAAGATGCTCAGTCCTAAATTTATATAAACCAGAAACACTTGTAGAGGGCCCAACACTGACCTCAGAAACATAAATGAGATAAAAGAGGGGCCAGAATGGGAATGAGGAACCTCACAGAGTTAACCAGCACAGTATACCACTTGGTTCTGGGTGCTGCTGGCCATGCTTTAGAAGGTATTAACTTTCGCCATTGTACAACAAGATGAGGCAGAGAAAACAAAAAACACAAAGCAAAAAAACATACCTCGTATATCTCCCAAAATTAAATTGAGTATGTTGAAGGGAATCTAGAAGTGGAAAATATATCTAGGACCTATAACTGTAGAAATATGAAAGTAAAAAAAATATGAAAGTCAAAAAGGTAGAAACTTGGTAGAAGCAAAAACCCATTCTCCATAGCATTCCAGTTGTTCTCTCTTTAAATCTCAGGTTGAATTCGTAGGTGTTCAGGATGTTTTGAAAATTATCTAGGTAAGTTGGTGGGGCTGGGTGAGTTGACGACCCCTACTCTTCCGTCATCTTGCCCCGCCTATCTGTAACAATCTATAAGTCAACACATCTCGTGGGTAAATTGGCAGCTAATCTAGATTTTTATTGTTTGATAAAAGTGAAGCCTCTTCAAGATTGGACTTTCCTAAGAGGGTCCTTTGTAGATACATCCTTTACTAGTTCATGAATTCTTCTGCAGAATCTTTAGTGACTTCCTCAAGTTACTCCCTGGTAAAGTCAGGCTGTACATAGATGGAGTTTCTAGGCTCTTCTCTGAATCTTCATGTTAAGCTCAGCTGTGGACTATGGTCAGATAAGCCCCAAGGTCCACTCTAAACACTTCCAAAGGCTCTGGATAAGGAATGTGATTCAGTCAAGAAATGATGGCATAGATGGGCCCTCAGGTTCTTTTTACATCTTCCTACCAGTTGTTGGAGTGGGGCTGCTGTTTATCTTTCTAAGGAACTGGACAAGTAACTATGCCACTAGAAACTTTAATTTTTCTCATAAGTTACACTAATTTTATATTATGGGAAGAACATTTATCCTATTAGCAAGGCTGTGACACTGTCTTATAGGACAGTGTATTTTCCTTGTTGCAATAAGGACAATTGGTTTATTTCTGCTCAAGCTGAAGTCTGGTGGCACCAGGAAAAAAAATCATGGTTTTTAGGAGGTTTTCTTTTTGCTTCTTAAGGCTTGACTCAAAGTCCTATTAGCCTATTTGGATTTAGAGTTTCCCTTCTGGAGGGAGTTTCCTTAGTAGCATCTGTGACATAGAATCTTCTTTCCTAAGACAACAAGCAAGCTCTGCCAAGTACTCATTGTGTTATTTTTTTGATTGGAGGCAATCTTTTAAAGATCTCTTTAAAAGATTTAATGCAATTGTGAAGTTTTAGAGAATTTTAGAGGTGATATCTTGTCCCTTCAGTTGGAGGGGATTCTGGTTTTCTTAACTCTAAGTGGAAAAACTAGAAGCAATGCTTAAGTGGCCACTCCTGAAATGTGGTGAGAGCCTACCTATCAAGGGCCAAACTGACAATGGTGACATAGTGGTGTTTTCACTGCTTATGCTTTAGTATTTTAAAAATAAGTCATGATTCCTTCCCATAATGACTTTTTGTTGGCAGCCATGCTAAGATATGGGTGACCAGGGACTCATTCCTCCAAGCAGCTTGGTTCTAGAACAGGGGTCAAAGAGATCTCTTTAACCCTTGCCTATTCTGAATACCTCAGCATCCTTATGGACAGTGGGATTGCACTAAGAAATCCACTGGGACCCTTAAATATGCCTATCTATCTCCAAAAACTTTATTTTTTTAAGATTTTATTTATTTATTCATGAGAGACCCAGAGAGAGGCAGAGGCACAGACACAGGCAGAGGGAGAAGCAGGCTCCAGGGAGCCCAACGCGGGACTCGATCCCAGGTCTCCAGGATCATGCCCTGGGCTGAAGGCAGTGCTAAACCGCTGAACCACCCAGGGTGCCCTCTCCAACAACTTTAAATCTACCTCCAGTCTTAGGGATGATGTGGATGTGGAGACAGTTTCTCTCAGTTTTGGCTGAGTTCCAGGCCTGATTGCTCCACACATTCCAAGATGAGACTCCAGAGTATCCTTATATGGGACTTGACCCTTGTCCCCTCATCCACTTATGATTCTAAATTGATTAACATTATAGAGGCTGGAAGTGCTTATTTGTGCTTTTTCCTAACCTCAAGGGTAATTAGAGGGGCTTTAAGAACACCACTTGAAGGGCTATAAGGAGACTCTTGGGGAGCTTTTGTGTATCCTCTGCACTATAGGGATTGTAGGTTAGAGTCTGACTCTTGGCTGAGGAATGTAAAGAGCAAAGTGGGCTGCAGCCATAGTATGGAACCTGGGGTTTGGGACCATATTGCATTCCCACCAATCTGGGACTACAGATGTGTGTTTCCCAGGAACCAGCTCATGGACAGAGAGCTACAGTGCCAGTCATCTTGCAGGGACTCTTTGAAGAGAGCTTCCTGGAGGGGAATGGATCCCCTGAAGAAAGAATCTGTGAAAAAGTGGGCTACAGAGAATCAGGGGCCTAGGAGGGATAAGTGGAGCCAACAGGAATTCTATCACTGTGGCAGAAAATGGTGGGTGAGAGACCACAGCACTGAGGGCTCTCCATAACACCCAAAGGTGCCCAAGAGAGATAATCTTTCTTTTTAGATTGATTGATTGATTGATTGATTGATTTGGCAGAGAGAGAGGGGGGGCGGGGAGTCCAAGCAGGAGGAGTGGCAGGCAGAGGCAGAGGGAGACGCAGGCTCCCGGCTGAGCAGAGAGAACCAACTGAGCACCCAGGTACCCCAGAAAGAGAGAGTCTTAAAGCTACAGCCAGGCAGATGTAAGTTCAGAGAGTTGTAATTAGGAAAGACATTCTCTATACTTATCTCTTAACCCCCTTATCCCCATATCTGCTCTAGAGGAATTTTCAGATGCTTCAGTTAGAAAGAGTTCCAAACTAATTATTGCATCCAGCTGTCAGCAGGCTTGAGATAAACCTAGAATCAAGTGTGGAGTTTTGATATGGCTTTGCACAAAAACTTTTCTTAGTCAACTGTGACAATTCAGGGACCAAGGTAAAGGACAACAGTTAATTATCGGAATGTGTGCACACAGGTTGTGGAGCTTGCCTGGGTTTTCAAGCAGAGGTAGGGGAAGCACAAGCCCTGCAGATCAAGTTTGAGGGGGTCTTAAGGAAAGAGGAGTCTCTGTTATATGACAAGTCTAACGTGTTCAATGTGTTGATTATATAAGGTGGGAGCTAAGTAAGCATCATGAGCTCGTTATTCAGTCACAGCCCCTGTCCTCCCCACGGTAGCAGATATTGCTTTAGCCTACACTCTTCCTAAATGTAAAGCCCAGATTGCTATAGGCACCTTCCCATGTTCTTCCTCATTGCAGGCTACACACCTAAAAGAAGAACTCTTTGAAGCCAAACCTATGAAATGACAAGAAATAATGTCCCTGCTATTTTGGAAGTGGCCAAAATGTTCCCGTTTATAAGCTTTGGCTTCTTCCTCAGTCTTCAACTTCCAGCTCTTATTCTGGTCACTGTCTGTTCTTTCAAGACCTGACCTTGCTGGTTCCAGTGAGCTGATCCCTGTGGCATGCCCAAGCCTCAGGCTCTATTGCTAGCGGGTAGCAAATCTCCTGAGAGCTAACCCAGACTCTTAGGAATCCCCTCCACTAAGGAATTGGAAAGAACCTTCCTTTTCAAGTCCAGTCACTGTGGTCCTTTGCTCTTTCTTGGACCACTGCTTGTTAGCACTTGCCTGACAATGACTGGCATTGTTCTCCTGGTTGGAAGTGATACGTCAGTGGCCTACTTGAAACTATTTGGGGTAAAACAAATTTATGTAGAAATTAAATTCAGAGAATATCCTGGGATTAGTATATATTCAGCCCAATGTTTCATACCATCTTCATTTTTTTTCAGTGATGATGGGACCACAGAATAGACCTCAAAGATGATCTTGAGGTTGAAAGTGAGATTTAGCTGTTTGCTAGATTTCATTCACTAATAATAAAACAGCTACTCATTTTTGAATAGTTAATATGCTCCAGACACCTTGCTACTACTTTGCATATATTACCTTTCAGATACCTGCAAAAGCAGGGTTTAGTATCAGCTTTTTTTTTTTTTTAAATGAGGAAACTGTAAACCTTCAGCAGGCTGTTTCCAAACCCATGCATTCATGCTACCTGTCACCCTGTGATATCATACTTGCTTCTAGGGATTTGTACAATATGAGAGGTTTTTTTTTTTTTTTTTACCATTAAAAAATGAGCTGATTTTGTCTAAAGCAGTGGTTTTTGACAAGGGGTGATTATTGTCTGCCAGGAAATTTGGCAATGTGTAGAAACAGTTTTGGTTGTCATGACTTTGGGGAGGGTGCTAGTGGCATCTAGTGAGTAGAGACCAGTGATGCTGTAAACAGCCTACGATGTACATGAGAGCCCCTTGGCAAAGAATTATCCAGTCCCAAGTGTCAGTAGTGCTGAGGTGGAAAAACTCTGGTTTAAAGCAATTTACAAAAGCAATTTATTTGACTGAATAGAAGAGTTGAATGTGTAGTTATTGCTAACTCTGTTGCCAGATCAATGAGTTCCTGGCATAGGATTTTATGAGAAAATATAAAATTAGTATTATTTTGTGAGACTCCAAGTCCCCAGATGTGTTGCAGATTTTTAAATGTTGGTAAATATGGGCCTGTCTGTGCAAGAAAGATTCTCCAAGAGGCCTTCTTCCTACCTGAAAACGAGTTAGGTAAAAGTGGTCATGATAGGTGGGCTCTGATTCTTTCTGGCATGTACCAAATGTTGGTGTGTCAAGGACTCTACCATGAGGGGCCAATAAATTACAAAGCAGAATTACCAAACCCTTTAATAGCTGAGATGCCATCAGGGGCCCCTGCATTATTTTCCACAGTTTTTGCCTCTTTACTTTTCTTATTATCTTTTAAAATCTCAAACTAATCTCATGGTAGAGTCCTGAAAAGCCAGGTGAGTATCTTATTCCATTTATTTTTATAATAGGAAAGTCATTCAAGTTTGCTCACTGGAACAAATTACCCACTTATTGAATCAGGAAAGTACAATATTACTTACAAACTGTTCTCTGCTGGTCCTCATAGCAGAGGATGGATTGTTCTAGCATAATGTAATGGCATCCAAAATATTATAGCATTAATTCAAGTAACCAGACAGTAAGGAAAAAAATAGCAGGCCCCGAACAGCAGTAATGTTCTGCTCCTGGAGCTGATTAGCTATTTAAAACACAAAACAGCAGAGAAACCTAGAGACCAGAATGTAAAAGCAAATACAATAACGATTTAGAAAAAGGGCTTGCAAAGGGAGAGGTGGTCACCTATTGGCCAACTTAGATCTTGACTTTTAAAATAAATTGGAAGTGGGAAGAAACGCATTTCCTTTTAATGTAACAAAGTGAGTCCAAGTGTAATTCTTAATGATACCGTCCAAACTGCAATCATATTGTTGCTGCTGCCCTGAGAAGTATAAATGGATGCAAACATCTGTGCATACCCCATGCATTTGTGTGCAACATGCTCATGCTGTAAAGATCCCCATAAAACAAAGCAGCCCGAATATTACTCAGGCTTATTTTATAATGCTGCCTGGATTTGAAAATGGATAGAGAGGGTTATTATGTACTCATAAATTCAGGCCAATTAGGCAGAGAAACATTCCAAGCATAATGCCACATGTTCCTGCATTCCATCACCTCCTTTAGGTGCTATTCTGTGGGAAAAGGAAGCCTCAGAAGAACTTTACACATAACTTGTTTTCTTGGCAAGTAGAGAATACACGTTTGTAGGAGTTTGGCTGGTATAAATATACTCTTTCATAGGGGGTGATGTCCATTAGCTCCTAGGCTAGCTCTGTTTCCAACAGCTGGAAAATAATGCAATCGTAGCTTGGGGACATAGTTACAGAGACTGAATTAAAGGATGAGTAACTGGTGAGGGAGAGATTATTCAAATGTAAAAAATAATACATGTTAGAGGGAGAGTAAAGGTGAATATCCCATCATTCTGGAATTTTAAGCTCTATCCTTTCAAGTTTCAAAAAAGCATAAAGCTCATTTTAGGAAGTATCAACTCACAAAGAGTTAGTAAATCTTAGTTCATCAATTAGGCATTCGTTAAGAGTGGAACTCAACTTCCTGAGCAGCCATTATGTGCCAAGTATTATGCAAGGTACTCTGGACATAAACTTAAAAGATACACACCTTGACTTCATGGTTCCTTCAATTTAATGAGGGTAAGCACGCATGCACACACACACACAGAGAAACAAAAAACAAATATCTTGATGCAAGATGATAAATGGAGCTAATTAAATCTATGAAGGAGATGAAGATGAAAGATTTGTTTGGACAGTGGTCAGTTATTGACTGATTCAGCATGGGTGTTGATGGAGAGGTACCCTCAAGCTTGTGTACTAGCCCCTCAATGCATGGAATTAGGTGGATAAAGGTAATCCTAAACCAGGATGCTGCTTGGTGATGCAGCAAAAGAAACTAGTTTTGAAGTGATGTTGTCAGAGTTAAGTTTTTGAGAGATTGATTTTAAGATTTCTGAATATTCAGGTGCAGATTTCCAACAGCCAGGAAGAAATACTGTGTTTCGCTATTAGGAGAGAGTTCTGAGTAGTATTCAACTCAACCCAAACATAGAATCAAAAAACTTTTAGGTTAAGTAAAGCCAGCACATTTTGCTGCCGTTTTATGGGCACTGAGATGGCTTGTGGTTTCGTATCATTTTGCTACAGGACTAGGAGTATCTTTAAAGCACCTTGGTGAAGGTGTGGAATATATTTTCACTGTTAACTTAAAAAATATCTATGGTTGAAAATCAATTTATGAATGAATTAATTGTATAAGAATTTATCTCGACAAAGCTTTTGCAAAGATGATAAGAACAAAATCAATTGATGCAATTTTTCTCCAAAGTATTTCCCGTAGCAAGGGAGGAAGGAAGGAAGGAAGGAAAAGGAAGGAAGAGCAGGTAAGAGGGAGGGAGAGAAGAGGAGGGAGGCCAGACAACCTCACAAATTGAATTCATGGAATGAATGAGCTGAAAGCATCTGAAAGATCATTTAATTTAATCTCCTACATTTGCTAATGAGGAAACATAGACCAAAAGAATGAAATGGGTTAATTTAATCATGCAATCAGCTACCTCTAACACTCATGCTTTCTTCAGTTCTCTTGTTTTTTGCTTTGCTGCTGCTGTGGGCTTTAAAATCTGCTGTTGTTGTCAGTAAAAGTGTACAGAATAAAGGAGTGACCCCTCCCTTTAGGAAGAAGAGGCTAAAATGAGGCATAAGGACTGAGGAGGCCTTGGCCTAGACCACAGAGATTCATATATTCAGGGAGGCTGATTTTCCTCTGTTTCTATTTTTAATAAAACTCTTGAGGTCTGGCAGCAAGTGTTCAACAAGTCCACTCAGCATTTGTCAAAAACTTAAGGTACTTAACTAATTAAACATTCCTTTTTGCATTTGACATTTTCATCAACTAGAAACTTTCCAGGCTAAATTATTGAGTTTGAAATAAAATTTTATGTGATTAAACATTTAAAAATGAATACTAATGCGTTTCAAGTAGAGAGCCAGCCTTAAGGAACAGAGCGTAACTTCGTTTTAAAGTGGACCAATTAACAATTGAGAGCTTCAAGAGCAACTTGTTTATGATGCCTAAAATGAAATAAAAACTTCTAAGTGGCTGAGTTGTCAAACGGAAGAGCCTATGAAATTTACATATGCCACAAAAATTTCCATTTTTATTTATTTTTTAAATAAAGATTTTATTTATTTATTTGACAGAGAGATAGAGCCAGGGAGCACAAGTAGGGGGAATGGTAGAGGGAGAAGGAGAAGCAGGCTCCCCCCTGAACAGGGGGCCCAATATGGGGCTCGATTCAGGACCTTGGGATCATGACCTGAGCCAAAGGCAAAAGCTTAACTGCCTGGGACACCCAGGTGCCCCAGAATTTCCATTTTTTTGTTACCATGTGTTCAAATTCAGTTTTCCTATGTAGGCATGTCCTTGGTCATGTGGAAAACGTTAGCTCTGAAAAGTAAAGTCATAGACCAGTGCTGGCTTCAAGAATGGAACCCTCTCTTTCATCTTTTCTTGTTTATTTTTTTTCATGAAAAGTACACTTTTTAAAATTGACTCCAACTATGTGTCATTTATTTTTTTTTTAAGATTTATTTCTCTATTTGAGAGAGAGAGTGTGAGCAAGTGCAAGTTGGGGGAGAGGCAGAGGTTGAGAATCCCCAAGAAGACTCCCTGTCAAAGTGGAGCCCAACAACCCTGAGACCAGACCCAAGCTGAAACCAAGAGTCAGAGGTTCAACTGAATGAGCCACCCAGGCACCCTTGATTTACTGTTTTTAAAAGACCATTTCCTTTTTCTTAGTGTATGTTTGGGGAGATAAGTGATTTCAGGGGAATAACTCTGAGTCTGCTTTCTTAGCTTAGGATATAATGTCTAGTAGAGGCATTTTTAGCCATAGTGCTTGGCACATGATAGTTGCTCAATGAGTATCCAAAAAAATTTTATTTCAAACTCAATAATTTACCCTGGAAAGTTTCTAGTTGATGAAAATGTCAAATGCAAAAAAGGAATGTTTAATTAGTTAAGTACCTTAGGTTTTTGACAAATGCTGGGAATGAATGCAGGAGATTCTCGGATGCTGCTTTGGTAAATAAACGTGTAGGCAAATGGACTTTTTCTTTTTTTGGTTAAAATGTCTAGACCAGTTGACATTCTCTTTTAGAATTTGTATAGTGCCTGAAAAAGATATTATGGGTCATTTGTTAGCCCATATGGCAATTTGATGGGTGAATCAGTCCGTTGCTAAGGAGACAGCTGCGATCAGCTGCATATTTGACTCCAAAGTGCTCCATGCATTTCACAAATCTGTGCCTTTGAGAGACAGGGCAAAACAGTTTTATTGTGTCAAAGTGGATACCAAACGGCTAGAGCAATAAAACCCTGATTTTTTACAACCAGAAAAAAAAAAGTTTAATAATGTTAACATATGAAGTAAAAATTTTGATGTTTCTGTCTACCAGAGAACTGCTTTTTAAGTTTGGATTTTAATCTGGAAGTCATTCTTTCAGCCAAAATGAGAGAAGGTTGGAGAGTGGATCAATGTAAATCAAGTAATGAATGCAGAGATATGTAGCGCAGGTGATGTCCGACCGTAGAAGAGGATACCTGAATGTAATGAAACATCTTCAGGAAGCAAAGATGGTATCAGTATGAAGGCACCTGAAAACCCTAATTGCTGCAGTTTGGGAAGAATAGAAAGGCAGGTTGATTAGCTCACAGAGTCTGACAATCAGAAAACTGAATTTGCAGCAGCATGAAAAGTCCAGCAGAAGCCCTTCTCCGCTAAGAGACTTGCAGTAGATGTTGAAGGCAAGTTCTGTTTTATTAATAATAAAATTAATAAAGACTCTGTCTAAAGACAGTTTTGTTCACATGCAAAACTCCTATATGCCTCCTATAGCATACAGAATGAGAATATATGGGGAAGCTTAAAAAAAGTGAGGAGAAATATGGACTGAGCGAAATTCCTTCCCTGAGGCATCCATTTCACCCTTTCTGGTGAAGAATTGCCAAGTACTATACATAGTTTTCAATTTGGTTTATACGAATGTGCTTAACAACTGCCTCATAATTTCTAGTTCTCCTTATGCGGGTTTAGTCCTTCCCCACCTGTTGGAGACATGTTGCGTCCCTAAATTCCCGAGTTGAAGGACCATTGCCAGGGCTGCAATAGAGAATGGGTTTGAAGTGAGCAAAGAGTCGCTGATTTGTACCCATGATACCAGTGAAGAAGTGGGCATCCCTGGGTAAGGGTGTTACCAGAAGACTTGCTTTTACCTGCGTGCACTGCCAATATATCTCTTTACTTAAAAATAACTCAATGCACGTGTTCTGTCAATGGTGTTCCAGCAATATTATCTTTATGCAAAGAAGCTTACATGCAGTTGACCCTCAGGCCTTGAGAATGTGATGGTTTCATCCAGTTCCTACACTGACTAGACTGAGAGTACAACTCAGAGCTTGGAAAAATCCTACAAAGCTTAGCATCTTTTATCCATGCTTTTATCATGGTATTTCCTCACGTAATAACCTACAGCTATTTCACACTCATTGTACCAGGCCTAAACCGACGGTGAGGTTGTCGAGACCTTCCAGAAGCTGAAACCATCTTTGCTTTCTGAAGACATTTCTGTTCTATTCAGATATTCTCTCCTCCAGGAGACCTTACGTGCTGTGCACACGTCTCTGCATTCATTACTTGATTACTTGATGTACTCTGATCTTTTTACCAGGAAGTCCCTCTTATCTCTGTCCTTCAAATGAGGGTCTCCCACGCCTTAAGGTATCACTGTACCTGCAGGTCTCCCCCGTTCTAAGCACCCACAGTATGAGCTTTGAACACGACATAGTTAATCACATAACTGTACTACCTTTCATAATTTTCTAATTTAATTTTATTATTCTCACATTTCCAATTGGAATTGTATTTCTCCAAGGCAGGCACTTTTCTGGAAGCTCCGTGGCACCCAGGTCAATGATGAACAAATGATAGGCCTTAAACTATTAAATTAAATTAATTAGTTAATTTAGGCTGCAAGTTTTTATTTAAGTTCTACTTACTTAGCATATAGCGTAATATTGGTTTCAGGAATAGAATTTAGTGATTCATCACTTATGTACAACACCTGGTGCTCCTCACAAGAAGTGCCCTCTTTCATCCTCACCACCCATTTAGCCCATTCCCTGCTTGCCTCACCTCTAACACCCTCGGCACACTATTTTAAACTTATCATTTTTTAGTTCTGTCTAAAAGTATCTTCTTGATAGAAGTGCTCCTCCATGGAACCGTGATGTTCTGTTGCTTAGTGATCCCGATGCCCTTTCACACGTTCACGTTACCGCCATGCCTGTTTATTCTTTACCCTACGACAGCAGGCCTGAAAGTAGCATATGGTTCATTTTGAAAATTAAGATTAATAATTTTGTTTTGAAAACTTGTGGCATCCCTTGGAACATAATTAGCATTTTTTTTTCACGTCATTGCACAGCTTAGTTTGAGAAACAGGCTTGAAATAACCAGCAGAGCTTGTGTGATACATTGGCATCAACCAAAGCTGATTAAACTCATTGGTAGTTATGGGCACAAAGTGTCATCAATAAGGAGCAAAGGCTAGAGTTTAGGAGAACAAGGAGTCTGTGGCAATTAATAGTTAGAGGAACCTGGATAAAGCCAAAATGATAGACATTTGATAATGCTGAAGCAACACACAAAGGTAAGGTAGTGCTATATCATTAATATTATTTTAGTAATCTCATCATCATGGGATTGGGCCCTCAATAATATTCAAAAAACAGCATTTGTCAACTTTTGGAAGTAATATTCCCTATGTTTTATTGCTTTTCATGAATGTGATTTGAGAGTGGGAAGAAGTTTGCTGGATTTCATTAGTTAATTGATGTTTAAAAATTGCCTGTTTTATTTCCCCACACTGCCATAATGAGTGTAATTTTTTAAACTGTAAGAACACTTAACATGAGATTTACCCTCTTGACAAACTTTTAAGTGCACAATACAGTATTGTTAACTATAGGCAGGATGTTATACAGGAGATCTCTAGAATGTACTCATCTCGCACAGTGGAAACTTTATATCCTTTCAACAGCAACTCCCATATTCCTCTCCCCCCACAAAGCGTAATTTTTATTAATGCTCCAAAAGGGTTATATTATACTAGAATATCAATTTTATTTATTGTCTTTTTCTACTTGTTCAATAGGGTCGTATGTTGCTGAATTATTCACTGGCTTAACATTTCATTAATCTAAAGTTTAAGACCTATAATCTCTCTCATCACATTACTTAAGAAAATCCCTCTCTGAATTCTGACTCATTCATACCCTCATCCCTTCTTCTTTTTTAATGATGGCAGTCTGTGCTTTCTAGAAGAGTTATATCGGTCCCCAATCACGGTTCCCAGAGGAGGAGAAACTCAACCCTTATTAAACTTTCTTGCTTCAGAGGTTTTCAGTTCAAATACTTTAAAAATTCTTTTTGCTCTCTCTACCCTGAATGCCTTTCATTCTTAGAGTCCTTTTCATTTCTCTTTTGGACATTGTTTTGGAAACAGTGTATATAATACCTAAAAAATTATTATGTGTGTGGAGCCTGTAATATTTCCATCTGTACTACTTATCAAAGGCATTTGCCTTGTAAGGATGAGAGGAAGGCAACATTCCAGACTGATCTACACTCACTGCAGTCTGAATGAATCATTATTCCTTTGACTGTTACGTAGCTTAAATGTTCCATATGATTGTTCATTTTGTATCTTTGCTATATTCCATATTCTTTCTTTTTTTCCCATATTCTTTCTTATCTGACCTTCCTTGTATTGATTTCAGACCATTTCTCCAATTTACCAACATGGTATTATATTATAGGCCAGTTTTTTTGTAGCTTCTTGAAATCTTTCCCAGCCACGAAATATCTGTATATTTTAAGGGTTGTTTTTTTTTAAAGATTTTATTTATTTATTCATGAGACAGAGGGAGAGAAAGAGAGAGAGAGACAGAGACAGAGACATAGGCAGAGGGAGAAGCAGGCTCCATGCAGGGAGCTCGATCTGGGACTTGATCCCAGGACCCCAGGACCTGAGCCAAAGGCAGATGCTCAACCACTGAGCCACCCAGGTGCTCCGTTAATGGTTGTTTTAAAAAAGCCTTTAGATTAAACCGACCTCCTGGCAGGTTCGGTGTAGTGACTTCTCTTCCAGTGTAATACCATATGATTCACAATTGTACTTTAATTTCTGATATTTTAACTAGGAGTTCAGTTTAGCACTGTTTAAGTGTGCTACATACAACTTTTGTTCATATATGTCATTTAAAAACAGGACTTGAAATAATCTTGTCCAGGGGGGCATGTCTGGTGGAGAAGCAATTGTTTATTGGTATAATTTTAGAATTCTGAGAAGACTCTTTGATCTAAAATATGTCTATTCATGAGCTAACTGATGCTGAAAATGATATTACTGCAGATTGGGCTTTATTTAGAGCTCAAGTGTTTGGTTACTATTAAAATGCTAATCACGTTGGAAGTATTAGTGCTCAAGCCTTTTCAGCCTCTTGCACTTAAAGGTGAACTAAGGTAGCAGGATCTTGCTCTAAAGATGTTTTTGGTAGAAGGCAAGATCATAAAGGTACATGGCACTTGGCAAAGGAGATGAGGAGCAAGTAGGACAAATAAGAAAGTTGTGTGTTCAGGGCCCTGAAGATAAACATCCTCTGTGTTTTACTTGTGGCAGAATGATATTTTGATATTAAACTTCATGTTTTCCTGCTCTTTGTGTTATTTGTACTCTGATCAAGTTAGCAGGGAGAGCCACCATCCTCAGCAAAATGCTATTACAGAAAATGCAAGGTATGAGAAGCAAGAAAATGCTCAACACTAGTATTTTAAGGCCAAGGAAATGGTCTCGAGTGCTGAAACATCTGATTTGTACAGGTTGGGTATCTTAAGAAAACTTTGTAAACTTTTTTAAAGATTTATTTATTTTATTTTATATATAGAGAGAGCCTGAGTGGGAGGGACAGAGGGAGAGGGAGAGAGAATCTCAAGCAGACTGTGTGTGGACTGCCGAGCCTGATACAGGACTTGATCTTGAGACCCTGAGATCACAACCCAGGCTGAAATCAAGAGTTGGATGCATAACTGTCTGTGCCACCCAGGTACCCTGAACTTTGTCATTTTTAAAAGCTTGGTTTAGAAGATCAAAGTCAAAGCCCCAGAGGAATCAATTCAGAAAATTTGTGATATGTGTGTGGTACCAGCATCAGGAAGAAATCATATTGGTGAAACTTATACTTTTCCTCATCCTTGACTTGATAAGGACTCCAGGAGATGAGGAGGGGAGGAGGCATGGTAGTGAGAGCAACGGTCTGAATAGGGTGCATATCCCTGATGTAGGGAGCCTGAGTCTATCCATCAGCCAAGTCTTTGGGGAGGAGCATGAGAAGACTCCCTAAATATATTGTAGAAATCTGAGAATAATGGAGAGTCCCTTGTGTAGAACCTGGGGATATTAGAAGTCCCCAGTGTCATTACAGAGTAAAAACAGAGAGGTGATGCCCAAAGACAATGGGAAATCCCAAGGGAAGGACGGATCTGAGGCAGTTCATCATGTCTCCCTGAATACCAAGTAAGTGAAGCAGCAAGAGCTTTCTGTTCCTCACTAGGGAATTTCACAGAGAGAAAGTCTTTCAAGCTGGAGTTGTGCAGGAGAGAAAAGGAGGCTTCAGTGAGCACAAACGTATGCTTGGAACGGAGCTTTGTATTTTGATCTCAAGTCCATCCTCAGCAGTAGGTGGGGCACTGCAGCTACTCTCTGGAGCTGAGGTAACCGTTAGGCTGTGATACACCTTCCAGCAGCTTCAGGATTCACCCATGATTAGTTTTGTAGTGTAACTACATAATCATAAGCTATTTACTCCTATGCTTCTGTAAATATTTTGAAGACCTTATTAACCTGCTCAGCTCAACACACACTCATGGATTCATGGAAATGCTTGTCACACATCTGGCTCACTCCTCTCTGACCTAAACCCCACATACTCTTAGCAGTTGATTACTGCAAAAGAAACCTATAGATTAAAGTAACAAGCTTAATTTTTCAAAAGCTCTGTTTTCACCATTAACATTTTTTTAATGCCACACAAACCTACCTCACTTCATTTTTTTTTTTAATTTTTATTTATGATAGTCACAGAGAGAGAGAGAGAGGCAGAGACACAGGCAGAGGGAGAAGCAGGCTCCATGCACCGGGAGCCTGACGTGGGATTCGATCCCGGGTCTCCAGGATCGCGCCCTGGGCCAAAGGCAGGCGCCAAACCGCTGCGCCACCCAGGGATCCCCTCACTTCATTTTTTAAGAGATTTATTTATTTATTTCAGAGAGAAAGGGGGGGTGGAGAGATTCTGTGTTCAGTCTGGAGCCTAATGAGGGGCTCAATCTCACAACTCTGAGATCATGACCTGAGCCAAAACTGAGAGCCAGAAACTCAACTGACTGCATTACCCAGGTGTCCTAACCTTATTTCATTTTAATCCTTGTATTATCACTGTGAGTAAATTTATAGAGCCCGTTGCACATATAGAGAAAATGTAGCTTAGTGGTTGTATTGGCCAAGATTCTCTAGAGAAATAGATCCAGTTATATATTATATATTATATATAATTATTATATATATATAAATATATATATATTTATTATAAGGAATAGATGCATGTGACTATGGAGACTGAGAAGTCCCAAGATCTGCAGCTGGCAAGCTAGAGACCCAGGAGAGCTGATGTGTAGTTCTAGTTTCAAAACTAGCAGGCTCAAGACCTAAGAAGAGCTGATTTACATTTCAAATCTGAAGGCCAAGGGGAAAAACAATGTTCCAGCTCAAGGCTCTCAGGCAGGAGGAGTTCACTCTTACTTGGCCTTTTAGTTCTATTCAGGCTTTCAGTTGACTGGATGAGATGCACCTACATTAAGGAGAACGACCTCTTTTCTGACTCTATAGATAACAAATATTAATCTCATCCAGGGATATTCTCACAGACAACCCAGATGTTTGGACAGCCTATGGCCTGGTGATGTTGATGATGTATCATCAGAGGGAGTTTAAAAGCTTGTGATCATACAGCTAGATGGTGGTGGGAATTAGAATTTAATCCTGATCTGTAAAATGGAAAAGTCTTGGGTTTTAATAACTATGCTACATTATTAGTATTTCCCTTCATATCCAGTCAGATATCAGGATCTTCCTTTGCAATGCTTCTTGCTTCTTTTACATTTCTACAACTGTCCCCATTTAGGGCCTCTTTATCTCATGCCCAAAAATGATCTGCACACTGGTAACCCTTCTTCCAGCCTACCCCTCAACTCCACTTGTCAAGTACATCTCTTCCAAAGTGACCAGACTAGTTTTATTAAACACATTTTTGCTGTGTCACTTGCTTGCTCAACAGTCTCCATGATTCCCCCAACATTATGGATAAAACGTGAACACCTCAACCTGGATGGTAAGGCTCTTGTGTCATGGCTTCACATTTCCAGCTCTGACTCTACCTGCACAGGTGATGGAGTTGCCTTTTACATGGAACAGAGATTTTAATGTCTAAAGTGTAAAGCAAAAATTACAGGTGGTCAAAATTGCCTTTGAAAATCTCAAATTTTTCTATAAACTATAGTATTCATAGTTTTATATTTATAATGAATTTTAAAATTTATAACAAGTAATTCTCTTTTTTAAAAAAATATTTTATGTATTTATTCATGAGAGACACAGAGAGAGAGAGGCAAAGACAGGTAGAGGGAGAAGCAGGCTCCTTGTAGGGAGCCCAGTGGGGACTCGATCCAGGACCCCAGGACCTGAGCCGAAGGCAGATGCTCAACCACTGGAGCCACCTAGGTGCCCCTATAGCAAGTAATTCTTATGTGTACTAACATTTGACACACCCTGACCTAGACTAAAAGGATGAACTAAAGAAGAGTCCATAACAGAAGTTTGGGTGTGCCAACAAATGTGCTTTAAGATCATTATAGTGAATTGGGTACCCGTAGCAAGTGTTCCTACTTGCTTCATGGGTGTATTCAATTCGTTAGATTGTTTAGTCTCTCTAATATTAATAAATGTTAAAGATTTGTTTGTTACTGTGAATATTAAATGAGGTAGTGTATGTGTGGTGTCTCTTTGTGTGTTGTGGGGAGATAGGGATGAGGGGAGAAGGAGGGCCTTTCTAAAGACATCTGGAAGTGAAATGTACTTAGGACATGACCCCATTCTGCTGCCTTATTTTAGTTAGTATATTTGTGTGCAGATAATATATATCCTTTTTCAATTGCTCAAGGGTACAGGGCTGTAACGCTTGGTGCTATCTCATGACCCTCCTGATTCCTGTGAATCTGTCTGCCCATAAGAAAGTATTCTGACTGTGGCATGGACTAGACATCTCAAAGGAGACATTAATAGTGGGATTTCTGCTTCAATAGACAAACATTCAGAAGAGATGTCCTGGGATTTTCCAGAAACTCTGCATCTGTAATCTCAAACTTGCCCATATTTTTTACCATCAGAAGTCATTGACCACATTTCATCTTTCCTCCTCATCAGCTGACAAATATTAGCACACCTCATCATTTCCTTATTTTTTTTAAAAAAGATTTTATTTACTTATTCATGAGAGACACAGAGAGACAGAGGGAGAAGCAGGCTCCCTGCGGAGAGCCTGATGCGGAGCTCAATCCCAGGACCCCAGGATCAATAAATTGAGTCAAAGGCAGACACTCAACCACTGAGCTACTCAGGCACCCCTCATCGTTTTCTTTTTGGTGATAAGGAAATATATCTAACTAAATAGTTTGACAAAATATTTTTTGAGTATTATCTTAATAATAATTTAGATAATTTAAGAGAATTATCTTAATAAGGTAGGAGGAAATCCTGGGATGATATTAACATTACTTAAGGAAGATAGAGCATTGTTTTATTTTTTAATTTAATTTAATTTAATTTAATTTTTTTAAAGCAATGTTTTAGTTTCAATTAAATGCTAGTTAGCAAAGGTACTTTGTGCTACAAAAAAAGCTCAGGACTAGAGACATTCTGCTTCTTACTCTGCTACTAACTTACTAGGAGACCTCAGGAACATCATTCACTCCCCTTTACCTTTAATTTTTCAGCTTTCATGGAGGAATTAGGAGTTCTGCAAGAATCTTTCCCATTGTTATGTTCTGTTGATGCCACACATTCATTAGCAAGTGCAGCAGATGGTAGTGTGTATCCTTTGCATATCTCAAATTCAGGGAATAACTGGCATTGTTCTTGGGAAAGCAGTGGAAGAGGATGCTATGTCTTCATATGCTTTTTTTTTGGAGCATTGGAATGTCTATATCACAGTGTTGGCAGGATTGATAATATAGTACAGGTCTAAATGGAATTATATATGTGAGTAATCTTATGAATATATGCACAAAGTGGAGTGTGTGGTGTGTGTGTATGAGATGAATTTCTGGATTTTGACTCATTTCTCCAGTTACCTCCAGCTGGGGAAGATTAACCTATATTTTGCTGTTTTAGTTCATCCAAAACACATTGAACACAATAAAATGAGAGTTAGAGCCTCTGCTCCTGTGCTTGGCTCTGGGCTGAAAATGGCCCCAGGAGAATGGATAAAATAACCATCCTGAGTTTATCTTTAGAGTCCCTGAATGATACCTTCTTGTTCAATATAAACAAGCCTTTTGCTCAAACTCCTATGTCTTTTCTTGAGTTCTTCTATCTTTGGCTTCAAGAAATAAAGGGAATGAAAAGAGAATAAGGATATGAAAGGGCCAGAGATGATATCCTGACATAAGTTCCATTTACAAAAAGAATTCATTCAGGAAATATTAAAAAAAGTATCAGACACAAAGCAATTCATGGCTAAGTCAACTATTCACTTGAAGAAGGAAAATGTGAGTAAAATAGAATTTTATTTTATTTTATATTTTGCTCTATACCAAAAAGTTGATCTAATACACCCATCTACATGGAAGTTTGTGGAAACACCTGGACTCAAGAAGGTGACTTCGAGCCCATGTCCTGAGGTGTTATAGGCAGGTGAGTGGCAGTTGCAGGTATTATGCTGACCTGTTTTGTCGAAGTCTCTTTAGGATGCTCTAGCTTGTCCATGAATGGCCACAGCTCTTGGAAACATGCTGAATAGAATTTTATTTTTAAGATAATGAGTATTCATGTTCAGGGAGAGGTTTAGAATTTTAAGGAGCTTTACACTTAATTTGTACACTATTTTTAAAGTGATAAATAAGAAAGGGGCTGTTTTATAAAAGTAACCTAATATTTGAGAATGCCTTATAATGTGCTTCAGCTGAAGTTTAGCCATCTTATATTTGAATCTGCAAATATAAGGGAAAGTTAAAATCTAAATGTGAAGGAAAATTATTTTCTAAAATGAAGTTTGGATAGTAATTTAGCTGTGCTAATCCTTTCTTTCTCTTTAAAGCATGAATCTACTCATTGTACTTTTGAGTTGGAAAAGAAAACCATTTCACTTCTTACTCATATTTATTGTATTTTTTCAGTGTTAAAACAATACAACTTTCAAAATGCCAAGATGTACAAAGAAACATTGCACCCAAGTAGTTAGAAAGTATGTATGAGATACTAAAACATTAACTGTTAGGCAACTGTTTTATTTCTTCAATGTTAAATATCTGTTTTTTGAAATATCTAAATGTTTCTTGGCATGCTGAAAAAAATTGCTATTGGTGGAAGGATATTTTATGTTGTATCTGAATGCGTTAGGGTGGCTTCTGTGTAGGATCAGGATTGAAAGACAGTGCTATGATAATGAGGTTTCATCTCTGAACACAGAAGTCAGAAGGGCTTTCTAGTTGTTTTGAGATCATTAGAAACACTTTGACAATCAAGCATATATATCCCTTTATCAACTTCTTGCTTTTCCCAGTCAACTCATTCTTCCACTCCTTATCCCACAGCCCCAGCCCCAACCCAAACACAAACTTAAATTTGCTCTCACTAGTGGGCTTTAACTGAGAAAGTTGATTGAGAAGGCTATCAAGTTCTCCCTATTGGTGTACAGGATCCATTTTAATTCTAAAGAAGAAAACTGCTGGGTGTCAACGATACTCACTAGGAAGCTTCCCAGGGGTAGGAGGATGGTATTGAATTTACTGGGATGCCATCACCAGGAAAAGACTATGAAACCACCTGGGCTCCTCCAGAATTCACTTCGGTGAGCCAGCTGGGCAACCTGTAAAATACTCGCCTGCAGGTAGCTGCCTACAGGAAACTCGTTAGGAATGAATTTCACTGGGCATCCTTACTGCCAGCCCAGCGCAACTGGAACAGGAAAAATTAACACACCAGAACCAAGGAGGAGACAACCTTCCTCCTCCAGGGTCCCTCATCTGTCCTGTATGGACAAAATCAACATTGTGCCAACTGGCAAGGGAGAAATGTTTCAGTATCACAAGCAGGCAACGAAGGTGGATTTGGAACTGGACAGCAATGAGCTAATAACAAGCACATTCCTCCTTGTTATAGGTACTGAAATCAGATTTGAATATAGTGGGATCAAAGAAAAATAAATCAGAAACCAGGATCATGTAGCCTTACAGTGTTTTTCAAAAGATCAGTTCAATCTTCACTGCTTCTGGGATTTAGGCTATAAGATGTTTATACATTCTTTGTATCTTTGGATATAAGATATTATCAACCAAAGGACAAACCATGATAGAAAATCAATGCCACTTAGACTATGACATGTCATTGATTAGAATTTGCATCCTAGTTTCTGAGACGTTAAAATGTAAAATAAGATCTTAGGAGTTTGATTGTCTTAGGATCAATAAAATACAACTTGAAAACATTAAGCTTTGGTAGTAACCTCAGCAAAATTGTCCCTCATCTCCCTTTTTCCTTGCCCTTCTACTTATTCAAATCTCAATAATCTTTCTATATGTAGCATCTCTCCCAACTACCTCCATGAAGACTTTGCTACTTTGTATTCCACTCTTCCCATTCCCTATAAAGTTGTCTTCTGAGTATACTTAATTATACTGACTCATATTATCCCCTAATTGTTTCATGCATATTAGACTCCTCTCCCCACCTCCATTGTAAATTATTGAGGAAGCTTATTTGCAATTTTTATACATCTGTATGAAAAGTTTGATTGATGCAATCAATGACTTTGGTCAGCAAGGGAGAAACATGCTCATTCTGTTGATTAAAAATAAGTCACCCAATCATGTCAGTATTTGTGAAGATTCCTATTTCTACTTGACTTCATACTTCAAGATGGGGTTTGTTGAGAATTTTGGTAATCATGAATATTTACAATTAGTTTGCATAGGAACTGAACTTTGGTTCATATTTTCAAAGGAAAAGCCAGAGCATGGTAGTATAAGATGAACATATGTTTGAACTTGGGCTGAATTGAGTGGCTCCTTTAGATCTTCCACAAACACATTTGCTCAAGTCTCTGGAATGTATATTGTTACCTTGGAAATCAATTCAAGCTCATTACATCTTCCTTTGCCTGAGATCTAGGTCAAAGGTAATTTTAATCGGCCAGCAGGTGCTACTTGACACCAAGGTCATTTCAAGCATCTCTATTAGAAAAGACATTTCCAAAGGCAGGGAAAGGAACTGATATGTGGCTTTTCCCACTGGAGAAATTACTTGCAATAAGTCACATTGGAGGATAACATATTTAAAAGGATATCCTTTTGTAAGAACAGATTTCAAGCACTTGCAGTGGTGACAGAGGGGAAGGTTGTTTGCAACTTAATTTTCTACTATAAGAGTACAGCTTAAAATCTGACAACTATTCATAAACCTTATGAAAGGTCTTTTGGACAGCAAAGGATAGTAAGGGAGCAAAAGAGGAAGAAAAAAATCATCAAGTTTTTCACCTCAGTAGTGAATTAATCCCTTGACTTACTTTCTTGCAGAGGCAGGCCATAACTCTGGGGTACAGTAGTATTCCTCTGTTGTTCTCATATTTTCCTCATTGAATGTGTTGTTAATAAGAGTGGTGAATTTGAAGATTTGGGAGTGGGTCTTGTATTGCATCCATAATTTCATCAGGCCCTCCTTCTTGCTAACCATGCCATCGGCAGACCTATCTATTTGCTGAGTAATGAGAGTTAGGAAGAATAAGCACTTCTAATGCCATTTTGATTCCTTTAGCCTGGGGATTTTTTAAAAAAAAATAAGTATGTGAATAAGCTTTATTAGAGTTCAATTTTGGGAATAGAAGATTAAGTAAGGATGGTTACCAAAGCAAAAATGATCCCTTCATTTCATTCTTACTTGATTTACTTGAAAACCTTAACCTTGAAAATTTAAAAGGTTGCTGGAAGAAGACTTTGGATTGGGATAAAGCTCATTTAAAAATGTTTTCCAGGTCATTTATTCTAGTTCATCAACATTTTATTTATTTATTTTTTAAAATTGTGTTTATATTCTGGGTCACAAGGTGGCAAGGGCTGTAATTCTTGTGAAATGCAATAGATCTTTGAGCCATTATTGACATTTTAGCTAGTATCACAAACTAAGAGGCCAGCCTCATCATCTTTCTATCCCTGAGATGGCCAGAGTCTGACACCTATGGGACCATTCTCCATTCATAATGTCTTCATATAAGAGATACTAGATATTACTGTATTTTCACTCAATGCTTGGGTGCAGACTCAGGGTCTTTCTCAGCACAGAGCCCCAGGAAGCCACTCCTGAGCAATGGGAACTGGCTGGCAAGATGACATTTGTTAACTATCTTTGTAGTATATAGTGAGGCATTGTGAGTGGGGTGGTAGTAGTGGCCATTGTCAACACTTCCAAGTTTATAATGTACTTTCACAGATACTTTACATTTGATGAAACCATTATCTAAATAAGGTACACTTGAATAACTGAAATATGTATACTTTGCTTAAATTTACTCAAACCTAGGACTTTTTTTTCATTTTTGCTCATTTCTCTGATACTTTTAGAAACTGAGAGATGAAGCAGTCTTTCCCAGAGCTGCATTTTCAGATCCCTCCATAGTAGGCCAGATAAAGAAGGGGGAAATGTCTGAAAAAAAAAATAGAACCGTTATGTCTCCTCCTCACTGCTCCTGAACATGTATTTGATCCACACCAAGTGAACATTGCTTGAAGAAACAACGCAGCCTATCAAAGAGGTCACTGAACAAATTGGTGGGATGTAGAAATGTCAGGACATATTGGAGACTTCCAAGAATTGAGAGCCAAAAAGTATTTACCTCTTTCAGTTTGTTTGAATATATGGGGGCAATAGCTGTGTTCAGTGGCCGGCAAGAAAGAGCCAGAATAAGAAGCTCTGGACTGCAGGACTACCTCTACTTCTCACCAAACCTCTCTCAGAATTGGTAGGTTGTAATACATAGAAGTGGATATAATTCCTAACTCACATTATCCAACAAAACAAATTTGGTTAAAGAAGAAAACTTTGTAAGTTCTAAATTGCCATGATAATGCTAATTGTGGTCATTACTTTGTGGTATTTTTGGCAGCATCAATAAATGATGGCTTTCTGCTCTATATTCCGTCTCTTGCAAATTCTCAAAAGCTAATAAAAATACTGCTTCTATTGCCTCAAGATGTGGCATCAGGTCAAATGCAGTGTCATTTAAATTTATTTGAGAAAAAATATTTTTTCCTATTAATTTCTCATTTTCAAAGAAAGGCAAATGGTTCTTTTTCCAGCCTACCCTCTCCTCAAAAAAAAAAAAAAAAAAAAATCCCCCCCCACCAAAAGTTCCTAAATACATAATTTATGCTGACTCATGTATCAAGTGGTGGCCCTAAAACATCTTCATTCAGATTAATGGTGCCTGCAGTGTTTTCTCCAAGAACAGTTGCTTGGATAAATAATCCATACTTCCAGAGAGCTGGCTTAGAACAAACTCACAGCAAGTCTCAAAGAAATTTGTACTTTAGAATATGGAAAACTTTATTGCTTTGAATAACAGGCTTTTAACGTTTCTACAGATTAAGATTTCATACCCTGAATATTTCAGTTTTGAGTAGAATATTCTTTTTTTTTGAGTAGAATATTCTGATATTTAGACTCTTATCTTTCTTGTACTTTCATATCATCCACTTTACTAAGTTAGAAAGGTTGACCTTAATTTATACCCTTTTATATAAATAAACCCCAATGCGGAGAGCATGGGGCTTATAATAAATTGATGTGGATTTAAATCTCAGCTTTATCATCTAGGAAGAGTTTATTGGAAGAACTGTGTGACAAAGCTCTCTTCACATGTTAAAATTCTTGTCATTCTTAGCTATTATTATTTGTGATAGGTAGATGGGAAGTTTAAGAGAAAAATTAGAGAGGTCTTTCAAAGCACTTATATAGAAAGGCTATATATATTTTCCCCTACCCATTATAGAAAGTACAATTCTGAGCTTGTAAGGGCAGCTATCAAGGTGAGAGATTTTACATTTGACCTTTAAAAATAGAACATTTCTCATCAAGGAGTTGGGGCATAAAATATCCAACCCTGAAATAGGAAAATTATATGGGTGATGATGCTCAAGTATAATCTACATAAGGTTCAAAGGGATACAACATACATGTTGTGCATATGAAGCCATTTTCACGCTTTCTAAAGCTCATTGCAGCATTTGAGCTTGTTGGCTGTTTGTAAGGCAAATCCTTCAGGGATAAATAAGGAAGTACTATGAGGTTATGTTAAGTAATCCTTATTTTGGCTATTCATAATAGTCAAACAGCAGTAGAATCTGCTGCTCAAAACGTAAGATCAATCCACTGAGTGTGCTGCCAAACTGCTTTCTAGAACCATAGGACACAAAGGCAATGTCATGCAGAATTGTAAACAGTCATTCCATTAATTTCCCCAGTGATGAAATCAAATGAGGCACCAGAAGCAGAGTGACAAATCACTTTAGGATTGGAAAGAAAAACAATGTTAGCTTCACAATGAATAACCCTTTGAAAGCCATCTTTAGAAAGGTTATTTCAAGACAGGTATATTTGAAAACATATCAAAGTTTATATATTTGTGCATGTGTGTGTACAGGAAAAAAAAGGAGAGAGAAAGAGAGAGAGAAAGTAGGGGTGGAAGGAGAGAGAATGATTTCTCCCAGTCTATAACCACACATACACACCCACACCCCTTTTGTTAGCAGTCCTCCTAAATTGCTGTATTTTTTTAAAATATTTTTTTCTTTATTTATTTATGATAGTCACACGGAGAGAGAGAGAGGCAGAGACACAGGCAGAGGGAGAAGCAGGCTCCATGCACCGGGAGCCCATCATGGGATTCGATCCCAGGTCTCCAGGATCGTGCCCTGGGCCAAAGGCAGGCGCCAAACCACTGCGCCACCCAGGGATCCCCTGCTGTATTTTTTCTTAATTTTTTTAAAAAATTTATTTATGATAGTCATACACACACACACACACACACACACACACACAGAGAGAGAGAGAGAGAGAGAGAGAGAGAGAGAGGTAGAGACATAGGCAGAGGGAGAAGCAGGCTCCATGCACCAGGAGCCCGATGTGGGATTCGATCCCAGGTCTCCAGGATCGCGCCCTGGAACAAAGGCAGGCGCTAAACCACTGCGCCACCCAGGGATCCCCTAAATTGCTGTATTAAAACTACGTTCCTCCAATTACTATGGCCCTCCAATTATTCTACTTAAATTATGGTTTCAGAAGTAGAGATTTTAGGAGATGAGGAGATGTACTAATAACTTATGACAACATTACCTAGTCCTGTCTCAACCCTGTTTCCCTCTTGTTTCAGAAAGTAACATCCCATAATAGAAGGGATTATCAGAAAGTTTAGTATTAACATGTCTAGAGAGTATCCAGATTGTCCAATGAATATTTTTCAAGGGTTATTTTTTTTTTCCTCCATGACAATAAGCCTACTGGGAGCCAAGTAGCTGGAAGAATAGAACTCTCTGATGATCCACTCTGTATTCAAGACCCTGGGACAGCAGGATTCCAAACTGATAGACTCACAGAGGCCATGGGCAGGTTTAAAGCAGCAGAATGCCAGATCTGATGTACATTTAAGAGATCATTGTGGCCTCTGGCCAAGATATCACCATTTTCCTCACCCCCAAGCCCCTCGTAACCATTATTTTATTCTTTATTTCTACAAGATTGGCTTTTTTTTTTTTTTTTTTTAAGATTCCACTTACGAGTGATATCATATAGTGTTTTTCTCTATCTAGTTTCCCTTACCATAATGCCCGCAGGGTCCATCCATGGTATGGCTAATGACCAAACAATATTCATATATATACACATATACACATTTTTATATATACACACACATATATATGTATACGCACAGAATGATAGTGATACACATTCTATATCTATCTATCTATCTATCTATCTATCTATCTATCTATCATCTATCTATCTATCTATCTATCTATCATCCATCATACTATGTCTATCATCTATCACCCATCACATCTACTTTATCCATTGATGGACATTTAGCTGTTTTTATTTTTGGTTAAACATGAGAATGAAGTTATCACTTTGTTATACTATAATTATTTCCTTTTGCTCTATATCCAGAAATGGGATGGATGGATCACACAGTCATTCTATCTTTAATTTTTTAAACAGCTTTTTCCCATAGTACGTGCACCAATTTACATTCCTACCAATAATACAAAAAAGTTTTCCTCTCTCCATATCCTTGCCAACACTTGTCATTTCTTTTAACTTTTATTATAGCCATTCTAACATCATTGTACTGTTAGTGATGTGGAGCATCTTATCATGTAACTATTGGCCATTTGTATATCTTTTTTGGAAAAATGTCTAGTCATTTCCTCTGCCCTCTTTTACTGTAATTGTCTTTTTTTTGCTATTGAGTCATTTGTTTTCTTTATAAATTTTGAATATTAACCCCTCATCAGATATAGGACTTGTAAGTATTTTATCTCATTTCATTTTATTGAGAGTTTCCTTGATGTGTGGAAGTTTTTTAATTTGATGTAGTCTCACTCCTTTATTTTTGCGTTTGTTGCCTTGACTTTTGGTGTCATATCCAAAAAATTTATTGTGGACATGAATGTCAAGGAGCTTACCGCCTATGTTTTCTTCTAGCAATTTATGGTTTCAGGTCTTACATTCAAATCTTTAATCCATTTTGAGTTTATTTTTGTGGATGGTGTAAGATAGGCATCCAGTTTCATTATTTTGCATGTAGCTGTCCAGTTTTCCCACTATCATTTATGGAAGAGACTGTTTTTTCCCCATGATATATTCTTGGCCCATTTATCAAACATTTGGTTGTTATGTAGGGGTATTTTTGAGCTCTTGATTCTCTTCTATTGGTCTATGTATCTTTTTTTTTATCTTTTTTTTTTTTATGTCAGCACCATATAGTTTTGACTACTATAGCTTTGTAGTTTAACTTAAAATGAGGAACTATGATGCCTCCAGGTTTGTTTTGCTTTCTTAGGATTGCTTTAACTATTCAGGATCTTTTGTGGTTCCATACAAATTTTAGGGCTGTTTTCAATATTTCTGTGAAAAACACCATTGGAATTTTGATGGGGATTGTACTGAATCTATAGTTGGCTTTGGGTAGTATGGATATTTTAATATTAATTCTTCTGATTCATGAGCATGGGCTATCTTTCCATCTGTGTGTATGTAACTGCTACAACTTCTTTCATCAGAAAATTATAGTTTTCAGTGTATAGCTCTTTTACCTACTTGGTTAAGTTTATTCCTAAGTATTTTATTATTTTTGATACTATTCTTAATGGGATTGTTTTCTTTATTTCTTTTTTCAGATACTTTAATGTAGTTAAAAGATTAATAAGTTCTGTGTATTTAATGCACATGTGATTATAGTTAACAATAAAGTATTATATATTTTAAAGCTGTTAAGAGAGTAGATCTTGAATGTCCACATCATAAAAAAGAACTGGTAATTATGTGATGTGATGAAGGTGTTGGCTAACACAGTCGTGGTAATCACTTTGCAATGTAGAAATGAATCAATTTAACACATTGTACAACTTAAACATTGTCGTATGTCAATTATATCTCAATAAGTCTGAAGAAAGACATCACTGTGGCTGCTTTGTGGAGAAAAACCATTAGAGGGAAAAAAAAGGTGCAGCAAAGAGAGCAGTTAGGAGAGTATTGTATTTCAGTTGGGAGACTTAGACTTGGATTGGGTGAAACCCATGAAACTGATGTGAAATTTGATCCTGAATAATCCTTGGAAGTAGCGCTGCCAGGACTTGCCAATGGCTTGGAAGTGGAAAATAAAGGAAAAGGAGGAATCAGGGGTGACTCTTAAATTCTGAAATTGAACAACTGGATGAATGGTGGTGCCATTTATTGAGATGGGAAGAGTTTTCTGGAGATAGATGGATTGCGTAGGGTAAGCACTTGTTCTGTTTGGTGACTTTAAATTTCAGATGCTTATTAGACGTCCAAATGAAAATGGCAGCAGACAGTTTTATATATGATTTTAGTGTCTCTTAGAATTTTGAACTTTCACTTACTGCTTTATAAAAGTAACATTAATTAAGTTGGGGTCTGGCAAAAAGAAAGTAGCTCAGAGCTAGGTAAAATTCTTAGTTCTTAGATTAGCATTCAAGACTTCTCTTTGCCTACTTTCTTAGACTCATCAATCTCTATTTCTCTTTCAGAATCGATATGCCTATTGACATATTAAGTCATTTATGGTTCCCCAGACACACTATGATGACATACACTTCCATGACTTTGCTTGTGCTCCAAATTGCATCTCGCTTTCCTCCTCTTTCCATCTACCTAATTCCTAACTCATCCTTTAAGACTCTGTTTTGATGCCATGTCATCCTTGAAAACTTCCCTAACCATCCTAGAGGTTGATAGGATCTTTTGCTGCATACTGGCATTCAAGACCTCCTTCAACTACAACATTTGTCATGTAGTATGGTAACCATTCAAATGTCTGCCTTCTAGACGAAACTGAGAACTCTTCATAGTCAAAAGTTGTCTTCATTTTTGTACCCCTAACAATCAGAATGACTGGGATTAATAGATGATGAAACTGGTGTTTGAATGAATAAATATTTAAGAATCTTAAGCCTCTCTCTCTCTCCCCCCTCCTCTCGTCCTCTCTACCCCCTCCTCTCTCCCTCTCTCCCTTCATCCTTCCCCCTCTCTCCTCTCTGTCTCTCTCTCTCTCTTTCTTTCTCTCTCAAATAAAGTCTTTAAAAAAGGAAAAAAAAAAGAATCTTAAGCCTCTCTGAGGAAACTGTAGTGTAGAAAAATATCCACGGTTTAGGTCCTTGGAAATTCTTTATGCATAGGCAGGACCAGGGGTAGACAGATAAAACTACCTCTTTCAGAGAATGATTTCAAAGTGTCCAGAATGTGTCCTCGTACAACCTTTACTGATTCATTTCTTGAGGGTTATACATTTCCCTCTTATTTAGGTTCTTTTGAAAAATGTACGTTTTGGAGAGAGAGAGTAACCCATTAAATTATTAGGTAAAAGGTAAGGTCTTGTAGTAGAAGGAACAGAGCCAGGAGTCTAGAGTTTTGGGCTACATATAGTCCCAGTTCTCTCCTTAACAGGATGTAGAAATTCAGCTTATGTGGGTGGCAGATAAGGGGAGTACTGTCCCTCGGCAATGTCAGCAAGGAAATTAATTGCTCAGAGAGACAAAGCATATGATAAAGTGACAGAATTATAAAATATTCTTGAAAGACTTGAGGTGATAGTAAAAAAGCATGCAGAAAAAGGATGAGAAGAAACAATTATTACTGAGGAGGGTAAGATGGTACAAGTGATTTTCCTGGAGAATTATCTTTGAAGAAAAAGAATAGTTCTTGCTGCTGTCAGGCAGCCATTGAACAGAGAACATTATGCTTTGAAAAAAGCAGTCCTGATGCTGAGAATTTCCTATGTTCCGTGTTCCTTGGTTTTCAAAGGAAACCTAGCCAAATGCAAAGTACAGTTTCCAATCCCCATGCTTAATTGATAGCCTTGACATGGACTGTGTTCTGAGTTTCTTAATAGTCTCAGGGAGGATTTGTTCAAATCATTCAAATTTCCATGCCAAACTGATTTCCAGATGCTGAAATCTTACAGCCAACCCATTCCTTGTGCAATTTTGAGACAAAGTTGAGTATTATCATTAGTAATACCATATAATGGGACCATTAAGAGTCTTGGCACCAACCTCTCATTCATTTTTAATGTCACAGGAGGGAGATTTATTCGAACTCCTGCAGAGCTGCTTAAGCCCTGAATCTTTCAGAGAGAAGCAGAAAGATTGCTCGAATGCTGTACTCCATAGTGGGTCTGTGGGGCTCTCACGAGGAAGACCTTAGCAGAGCTTTTTAGCCTTGACACCTGGACATGCGTTATAAGACAATTCATATTTCTTAGTTCTAGTAACGCTGGGTAGCTTATATGTGTCAAAATATAATGACTGGAGCCTTATCCCCAAGGGAATGAAGAGGGAACAAAGAGAAGCCCTTTCTGGGATGCAGAGGTTGAAAGAAGGAAAGAGGATTGCTCCTATTTCCTGGTGTCCAAGACCCTGTATTCCAATTCTGGTCTCCTTTTATAGCTTTATCCCCTTATTGCTGTCCTACAGGAATTCTCTGCTTCAGCCAGGTTGGTCTTCTCATTGTTCCTCACATATAAATTTTCTTATTCTCACCTTTCTAACTGCTATTCCACTCTCCTGAAACGTACTTGTCTTTCTTCTCCATTTATTTAAAATCACCATATCATTTAAGGGTTGGCTCTCATTCCGTCTTCTCTGTAAAGCTCTTCCTGTTTCCTGAAATTGGCAATCCACAAAGCTCCTCCTCCCTCCACTTGGAATCTTTTCTAGGTAGTACTTAGCCAGACCTTACTCTGTGCTGGGCTAGTGATAAAACTGAGAGCAAGTCAGACAGGCCTTCCTCTGCCTTTAAGGAATTCTCAGTCTAGCAGCTGGAAAGATGTTAATTAGTTGTTCAATGATAGCTAATATTTATAGTGTTTACTACGTTCCAGGAACAACTTCTGATATAATTTTGGTTAGTCCTTAAGACAGCTTTATGGGATCGTTTTTATAGCTTAAGAGAGAGCATGCTTAATTTTTTTTCCATTTAATAGATGGGAAAATTGAGGCTTAAGGGGATTAAATCCCTGACCCATCCAAACGTTGGAGCAGTTTCTGGACTTAGGTAGCCTTACCACTGAATATATTCCTCCAAGCCTCCAAGTATTTTATCCCTACCTTTACCTTTATTGACGGCCTCGTTTTGTGACTGACTCCTATGTATACGTACCGTACCTTTCCTCAACTCCGTCATATTGAAATGTCTGTGAGGAGATTGATCATATCATAGGGGCCAGTTAGGAACACGGGCTTTAGAAACAGACCTGTATTCAAACCCTGATCCCCTGTCTATGTTTGACCAAGAAAGATTAATCTCTCTGATCTCTGCTGCCTTATCTGCAAAATGGACAAAATAATAACCGGAGAGGGCGATGGAAGATTAGTTAAGATAACAAATGTAGAGCCTTCATTCACACAGTACCCAGGACATGTCTAGCCTCAGTAAACGGTAGCTAATATTCTTTGGAGATGCCACCCTTTGGCTGTCAGCACAATGCTTGATGTGGCACTGCAAACATTTTTCATAAATAATTGAATATAGTGAAAACCTAAAAATTCAAAATAGAAAGCCTCTTTGACAGCTAATTTTTTTACTGAAGGATATCTTTATAAGATGTAGTTTTACTAAAGTATATAAAATGCCACAAACTAATCATAAAGTATAGGACATTTAGAAAGTGCAAGTATTTGGGGCATCTGGATGGCTCAGTGGGTTGAGTATCTGACTTGACTCTTGATTTTGGCTCAGGGTCATGAGATTGAGCCCCACATCAGTTCTGTGCTCAATGCAGAGTGTACTTGAGACTCTCTCCCTCTGCTCCTCCCTCCATTTGTGCTCTATAAAAATAAATAAATAAATAAATAAATAAATAAATAAATAAATAAATAAAATCTTTAAAAAATGTTGTAAATATTTCATAAGGACTTGGTCACCTGTAAGTGGAAATTTGAAAACATACATTTTTTTAAAGGCTTTATTTATTTACTCATGAGAGACACACAGAGAGAGGTAGAGACACAGGCAGAGGGAGAAGCAGGCTCCCCCTGGGGAGCTGGATGTAGGACTTGATCCCAAGACCCTGGGATCAGGACCTGAGCAAAAGACAGAAGCTCAACCACTGAGCCACCCAAGTGCCCTGAAAACATACTTTGCTATAAATTTAATGAATAATAACCATGTATTTTTAGCACATACTTTTGAATATGTTTTATGCCAATAAATTCTAAAAAGTCATTTTTCAATTTATATTCTATTAGTACAAAATTATTTAATGATACATAGTATGTGCAATATGCTAAGAAACTTACAATTAAACATATATATATATATTTTTTTTTTGAAAATTCTGATCGATTTAAAGTTTCCCAGATTATTGAATTCTGAACTGCGTTTGAGTTTTGTTGTGACTCTGACTGGCTTCAGCACACCACCCATTTCAAATTTCTCTATCATTACTTTGAGCTGCTTTTTTTTTTTTTTAAGATTTTATTCATTTATCCATAAGAGACACACAGAGAGAGGCAGAGACACAGGCAGAGGGAGAGGCAAGCTCCCCACGGGGAGCCTGATGTGGGACTGGATCCCAGGACCCTGGGATCACGCCCTGAGCCGAAGGCCGATGCTCAACCACTGAGCCACCCAGTTGCCCCGCTTTGTGCTTCTTTATCATTATCTTGTGCTTAGGCTGGGGACTCACTTGCTGGAGAGTTTTTTCTGAGTCTATTTCATCCTCATTGTTAGGTCTTCTCCTTATACCTGCACTGTGGAGAGTTGTTTTCTACATGGTAGTCTCAAGGTAGCAACCCTGAACAATGGAAGCTATAAAAGTTGTAAGACCTCAGGGGACAGAGGCTCAGGAAAGTCATGTTTCTCCCACTGTATTGGCTAAAACACACCACCACCAGACTAGTTTCCAGAAGGGGAGGAAATAGCACTGCTTTTGATGGGAAGAGTGGCAAAGTCACACTGCAAAGAATGTGCTCATAGATATGGAAAAATTGTTTGTGACTCAGTGCTTGCAGGCCTGATAGGGAAAGGGGAGTGATTTTCATCATCCCAGTCTAGCTCAATGTTAGGCCCTGTGGCCCTGGTATCTGGTGGGGGACTTTTTTAGTGATCCTGTTCTTTTCCCATCTTTCTCCAGAGCAGAGAGTTTTCTCATTTTCCCTTCCCACAGGCACAGTGGGTCTTCACTTGTGTCCTGGCAACAGGCTTTAAGGTCATTACTCCAGGATGCCTGGGTGGCTTAGCAGTTGAGGGTCTTCCTTTGGCTCAGGGATGATCCCAGGGTCCTGGGATCGAGTCCTGAATCAGGGTCCCTGCAGGGAGCCTGCTTCTCCCTCTGCCTGTGTCTCTGCCTCTCTGTCTGTGTCTCTCATTAATAAATAAATAAAATCTTATATTAAAAAAGAACACCATTCCTCCAGCAACTTAACGCTTTTGTTTCATCATGAAAAAGGAGCCAGATGGGACTTTGTGTATTTTCTAAAGACAGTCACTCCCCAAACCCAGGCCTGAACTAGAGCAGAGGCTTTCTCTTGCTCCTGATCTTTCTTGAGATCACTGACAAAGGTCCTGCCAGTGGATTTGCAGCTTTCAAGTTTCCATAATTTCATACCAGCTCATATTCCATCTTTAGTCATTAGTTAAAGCCTTTTCCTTACTCTCCTGTAGGAAAGCCCTGTTTTCCTACTGTGCTTTGAGTCAGTGATTACCTCCCATTTTTCTGTCCATGGAGGTGCTTGTCTTTCTGTAATTTTCATGTGTGACTTAACAGCCTGGTAGGTTCAAGAAAAGTTAAAATCTTGCAGATTGTCCATATTTTTCTTGTTGTTAGAGTAAGAGTGATAATCTTTTAAGATTTCTATATGCCAAGTGGAATGACACATCACTTAATTGGGAGAAAAATAAAATTATGCAGCCTTGAATGAGGGATGCCAATTTAATAAGTTCTATGGGATAAAGAAATGTCTTAGAATACAGGGTGACTTTGGTTGCAAAATCTGCAAGGGGAATTGCAAAAAAATAAAGCTATATGCTCTAAACACGAGCTAAATATTAAAAAACCAGCATTAGGAAACCTGAAGGGGGAGGCACAGAGTTATAAGATGTCCTATTGTCCCGGTGAGTCAGCGGGGATCAACGGGGGTGGGGGGGAGGTCAGGAATATTTTGAAATGGCACATCCATGTGTTTAGGTGCATTGATGTCCATAAGGGAAAAAGACTATGATGCAATTGTGAGGAGACTGAAAATAAGGGATTTAAGAGACCGTCAGGAAAGGAATTGCTATTGCAATCCCTGTTCAACTCAGACTTAGTGCTTAGAATGTATGGACATGAAAGCAGGAAATAAAAACAAAGCAAACCACTTAATAGTTCAGAAAAGAATCAAATACTCTATCTGGCTGGTGATAGCATGCTGAATGATCAAGCTCCCTCTTATAATAATAACTTAGAGTTAATACTATTATATCAAATGAGATAATATAGGTAAAACTACTTTGTCAAACAGAGTAGCATAAAAATGTGAAGTATTAGGATTATAAATATTACCTTGTTTAGGAATAAACATAACCCGGTATATGTCTCAGAATGAACCCAAGAAATATCCACCTGCAAACAGGTATGGATAATAGGGACTTTATGAAAATCCTGATAATGCTGATTCTATTTCTGGTAATTTAAATTGTCCCAATTGACTGATTGCTGTCCTGCCTCCTCCATGAAGCTTTCCCTGACTCTGTTGCCTGGTAGTGATGATGTCCAATTTCTCTGAATTCTTCTTGAGCCTGAGCCCCTCTGCATAGCACTAAACCATATACCACGTGGTAGGACTGGGTTTTGAAAGCTGTGTTCCCCTTGTTCTTTGTTGCATTTCTTCCCTCTGTCCAGACAGACATCGATCATCCACTACCTTAGGGGAAGTCTGTCGCAGTAGAAACTGGGAACAGAAGTATCAGATTCTTTGAGCTTTAAAGTTGATTTCAGAAGATATTTGGAGGAATCCCTAACCTGGTTGTACATCCTGTATGAGAGCTTAAGCCAACCCTGGAGGTCATCTTGTCTCTATTTGGGTGAGCCCGTGTTTACTTGAGTGGACGCTGTTACATCAGCGGTGTCGGTGGGCTGTGTTGCCGTTCTTATTGCTGACCAGTAAAATCTGCAGCTGGCAGGTCCACTGATTATCCTGCAGGAAGCACACACATGTGGGCCTCAGGACTGTTCAGCTTATTTTCTAAATCTCTCCAAGTGGACAATTATCCTTTCAAGTGTCCAGAGTCCTTGGAAGACCCAAGATGTGCTTCGAACACCTAAAGTGGTAATGGTGTTATGAAAATGTAGAGAGTCTAAGCCTCCCCTCCACCCCCTATTCCCTGACCTATATATCTGGGCAGGTTGGTACCAGAGAGAAAGAGCTCTAGATTCATTCCCTCATCTCCACCCATCCAAGCCAGAAGAGAGATCACAACTGTCGATAATTTTGTTTCATATCAATCATCCCTCCTATTTATTTTCTTGAAGTTAGTATCTTATATTTTGTTTTACCGAATAGGTACATTGTATAATGTGGGGCACTCAAGTACTTAACAAATACTTGGCAGACTGATATCGAAGGCAGTGTGGTAGGTACACTGGGAAGAACACAATGTTCCATTGAAGATTAAATCAGGAAATGGATATGTTTCAGTTATCTGTTACTGTGTACAAACCACCCCAAAATTTAGTAGCCTGAAAAGAAAACCATTTGTCTGCTTATGATTTTGTGGGTTGGCAACTGGGCTGGAATCAAGAGTGTTTTGTCCTATAGCCTGGACTATGGCGTCTCATGAGGCTGCTGTCTGCTGACATCTAGTGGCTCAACTGGAGGCTAGATGGTCCAAGATGGCCTCATTTTTATGTCAGATGGTTGTTACCTGGATTTCCCTCTCCCTTTCTCTGCTTTTTGTCTCTGGCCCTCCATCTGGTCTTTTCTTCGGCCAAGCTTTCTACATGGCAATCTCAGGGTGGCAACACTGAACAATGGAAGCTACAAAAGTTGTAAGACCTCATGTGACCAAGGCTCGGGAATCCCAGAAAGTCACTCTTCTCATACTCTATTCGCTAAAACAGTATAACACAGGTTAGATTCAAAAAGAGGAGAAAATAGCATTGCTTTTCATGGGAAGAGTGCAAAGGGATGTGCTCATAGGTATGGAAAAATTGTTATGAACATCTTTGCAAACAAAGCATAGTGTGTACATGAAAGCACTTAGCATGGTGCTTACATTTATCTTAGTAGGCAATGAATAAATGGCAGTGATGACGATGGTGAAGGTGATAATTTTAATAAGGAATTAATACTGGTAACTTCAGCACTTGAAGATTCTATCCTTGTCTTCATTATCAAAATCACTTTCCTGAGAAAACTCATTCACTCTTTTATTATACTGCATTGTTGCCTTGTTATTAAAATGTAATGCTCTGGGGACACCTGGGTGGCTCAGTGGTTAAGCATCTGCCTTAGACTCGGGGTGTGATCCCAGGGTCTTGAGATCGAGTCTCACATCAGAAGCCTGCTTCTCCATCTACCTCTGTCTCTGCCTCTCTCTCTCTCTCTCTCTCTCTGTGTCTCTCATGAATAAATAAGTAAAATACCTTAAAAAAAACTAATGTTCTGGGGGTGCCTGGGTGACTCAGTGGGTTGAGCATCCTACTCCTGATTTCAACTCAAGTCATGATGTCAGGGTCCTGGAATCAAGCTGCACTGGGGCTCTGCACTCAGTGGGGAATCTCTCCCCTCTACCTCCCTCTCCCTTTGCAGCTCCCTAACTTGCACACACACACACACACTCTCTCTCTCTCAAGTAAATAAATAAATCTTTAAAAATAAGTACATAATTGCTCTGAAGGTTTCCTGGGCAGATAGGCAGCAGTGTGACTTAAGATTCCGAATTCATCGTTAGAGGGTCAAGAGGGTAAGAAACAAAAATAACTTAGTGTCCTCATTCTTTCTGAGACCATGGTACAGTCCTAACAACTTCAATTTCAAGGCTTAAATGTATTCCTGTACCAAGTATTGGATTAAGGAGTTCAAAACTATTTTATTGGAATATCCCTTTAAAAATCTTGAGGGTAAGCCAGTGTTCTAATCAGTTTTCTTCAAAAAGGCAACCTATTAGCAAATCCTCAGAGAATCTCTCTGGTTTTGGTGTTTGAGGCAATAGAATCCTACACTTTTAGTGTTAATGGTAAACTCACGGGGCAGCTTTTATGAAGGCAATTATCTGTAAAATGTGCCATTTTAAAATAGACTAGAGTATTCATTTGTTTTGTTGGTGAGAAATGGAAATGTAGGAGGTGACACAAATATGTGAGTTGCTTTGTTGCTGTAACCATAACTGAGAATTCTCTTAGTGAAAAACAAAACAAAACAAAGATAAACTTAGCTTTGCCAGAGTGATGAGGAGATAAAAACTGCCAAGGGCCAATGAGCCGCACAACGCACTGAGTTAAATAGCGTCCCAGATTGCTCAAACCTGGAGTGCCTGAAGCTCCAGGTAGATGGTGAAAGGTATGCATTTGTGACCCACCCTTTATTTGTCACTATGACACATTACGTACCAAATGAGACCTATTGATTTTGGTGTGTCACAAGAGATGATTATTAATGGGAGGAAAAAGCTGCTTTCAGGAAAGACATTTTCTTGGCACAGTTATTTACAAGGAAGGTAATGGCTTTGTAATCATTTGTGAGGAAGAGAACAGGCTAGTCTTGCTTAAAATTAGTTGAATTTCTTGTCTACAATATGGCAGTGTATATCCAACGGTACCTGTTTCCAAAAATGGAATATTGTTTAGGGAGGAGAGAGCTTCATTTGTCTTCTGAATTCCTTAGAGAAGCATTTCTTTTCTGTATTCGTACAGGTAAATCTTTAATAAAACAGGTCCAGAAATTCCAAATTGGAGGCTGTTTGCTTCTAAATATTCACACCTTGTTATATGCAAACTTTATTCAAATTCTCCATTCAGGCCAACTTGGGCCGATTACAGAATTAATCTAGAGGCAACGATATTAATTGACGTTTAACTGCTGGACCTGTTATCTGCACATCAGACTGGATTGTTCTAAACCCAATTGATTAAGTAGAGCCAGTTTTACATGGTCTATCTACATGGGCAATGAACAGTGAAGAGTTAAGTAGAGAACCTAAATTACTACCCCTCCATGAAATATCACATCACCCTCTCTCTTACTGCTATTACCAATAGCAATAAACTTAATAAGTCTATCTCAATTGAAATGATTGCTTATATGTGTTGTTTTAAAATTAGAAGTCATTAATTCCCCATCAACCACTTCCTTAACTACAGAGGATTGGATTCAGTATTATCCCTATTAGCTAAGGTTATTTTCCAGTGTTTTCAGAGAAAGATTTTAAAAAACCATAGGGATTGTCTAAACTAACATTCCCGTTTGACAGGCAAAGTTTTGCTGAAAACTAGTGAAATTAAATATTTCATTCAAAGTTGCGCAGCCATTTAGCGGTAGAACTGCAACAAATTCTGTTCTGGGGTTCTTCCTATTATGCCATGAGGTTATTTTAAAGCATGTTCCACCGTTTTACTATGATTGTTCTTCGATGCTTAGCAATCCTCACTGGGGAAGTTTTTAATCATATCTTTGTTTGAATTAACTCACTTCATACTTCTTTAGTTCCTTTCCCAGTTGACCTCTCAGGGCCCAAACCTAAAGTCAAACACCAGGAAGTCATGACCCTAAAACTGAATTATCTACATTTCATGCCATAGTTCAGTTCTTCAGTTTCTTTAAGGACGTATTCAATTTCTCAATGATTTCTTACCAAGTACATATGTAATGAGTCACATCTCCTGCCTCTTTATGAAGTGCTTTTTTTATACACTTTTTTAATATACATTCTACTAAGTGAAAAGGTAAAGGCAGACAAAGTCAATCTACCACTTACCATTGATTCATTTTTAGCTTGTTAATTTAATACATATTTATTGATTACTTACTATATGCCAGATAGTCTTATAGAATTTGGGTTATAGTACTGGAAAACAAAAGAAAGCAAAACAAAACCAGAAAACATTCCTGTTCTCATCAAAAGACATTTTAACACAGAAGAACTGGGTATGAATTAGATTGTGCAGTCCGGGTGTCTGTAGTACAAGGCAGTCAGGCAGTAAAGTATGGAAATACCCGAGGAAAAGGTCTGTATACATGATAGAGCTACTTTGGAAAGTAGTCTAGAAGTTCTATAAATGGTTAAACGTAGTGTTGCCATATGACTCACTTGGAGGTATGTACCTAAGAGAAATGAAAACATGTTCACACAAAAACTTCTAGTCACATGTTTAGAGTGCCATTGTTCATAATAGCCAATTGGTGAAAAGAACCCAATGTCACTTAATGGTTGAACGGACAAACATGCTGTGGTATATCCATACAATGGAATATTACTTGTCTATGAAAAGGAATGAAGTACTGATATATCTAAAACATAGATGAAACTTGAAAGCATTACACTAAATCAAAAAAACCATTTACAAAAGACTACATGTTATATGATGCCATTTATATGAAGTGCCTAGGAAGGGAATTTTATAGAGACAGAAAGTAGATTAGTGGTTGCTTAAGGCTGGGGTAGATGGGGTATGTAGGGAGGTCAATACCTAAGGTTATGGGGTTTAAAGATGATGGAAATATTTTAAAATTGATAGTGGGTATGGGTGCCCATATCTGCAAATATACTAAACACCATTGCATTTATGGTATAATAAGAAATACATTTGACTTTTGTCCTCAGTTCCTGGCACAGAACTCCTAAATCTCTTGGAATTTCTTGAATAATAGGAGTGTTGTTCATAAGGAACCCCTCATCACACCTGAGGTTTTGCTGATAAGGTGACTTAGGGCGGGGTCTTTGGATAACCTCAAGATAAGGCTGGTCACCACAAAGTCCAAATGATTGGCATTTTGGAACTTCCAACTCCACCCACTGATTGCCAGGAAGTAGAGTAGGAACTGGACATTAAAGCCCTATAAAAATTCTTGAGCAGTGAGATTGATGAACTTTCAGGTTGGTGAATACATTCATATGCTGGGAGGATGGCATGCTCAGACTCCATAGGGGAATCTCTTGCACTTGGGACATTTCTAGATCTTGCTCTATGTACCCCTTCATCTGTTTGTTCATCTATATCCTTTATGCTACCTTTATTACAGACAGGCAACATATTTAAATGTTTCCCTGAGTTTTATGAACCACTCTAGCAAACTATCCAACTCAAGGAGGGAGCTATGGAAACCTCTGGTTTGTAGCTGATCAATCCAAAGTATAGGTGGTAGTCTGGACTTGCACTGGCATCTGAAATTGGGGAGTCGTCTTGTGGCACACAGCCCTCAGCTTGTGGGATCTGATGTTTTCTCCAGGAGGATAGCGTAAGAATTGAATGGAAATGTTGGCCACCTCGTTGGTATTTGGAAACCTGAGAATTGTTGTTGGTGATACAAAATCCCTAGAGACTGTATGCTTTAAATGAGTGAATTGTATTTTATGTGAATTATATCTCAATATAACTGCTATTTAAAAAAATAGGTAAGTTTGGTGCCACTGTCTTGATTCATGCTCAGGCACCCAAATTTTACCCACAACATTTTTTTTGCACCACCAGTGCAAGTGTAAACACAGTGAAAATAAATAATAATTTGATATTATTATGAAACTGATTTTGACCTCACGGGACACCTGAAGAGGTTTCAGGATCCCCTATGAATCTAGAGACTGCATGGTTTAAGAGAATAAAGGTGTTATATAGAGCAATACCCACATCATATCATGTCCCCTGGAGAGAGCTTTATAAGCAAGTTTTCACTTGGATCTCATTCAAGGGTTTGAATCTCTCCAGGAGCCAAATGCCATTTTTACAAATTGTTTTCACCTATAGTACAGTTGAGTGTCATGGGTCCCAAGAGAGGAAGACAAACAGATCTCTGGTGTATTTCATTTTCAGGGTGGAATTGCACCAATAACAATAAATATTTGTTGGGAATGAATCCATAACCCCTTACAAATTACTCTTTGGTTGCATTTCTGATTGCTTCGTTACAGGCAATAAACAGTGCCATACAGAAAGACCTCTAATGCTTTTTAATCAAATAACAGAATCCTAAAAAGGTCAGAACTGTAACTTATAAAAGCACTTTTCACTGGCTGTCCCCAAAGGAATTAAAGATCAAAATGTGAGTGATTCCCTGAGCAGAAATACCATCCAAACATGAGAATCAAAAATGCATTGCTTTCAGAGTGGGACAGCATCGACAATGAGTTGGAAAAAGACAAATAAATTTCTCCTGGGCCCTGGACCACCTTCTCCCATTTCTCTCTTTCATCTAGGTTTGAGAAATTAAATTATTTTCATGGATTTGAGAAATCCAATCCACATATCAGTGAATGGAAGGCACCATTATGTTACCAATCAGTTTAATAAAACAATTTGGCCTATGCTGTATGGAATTTATTTACTTTTGTCAGTAATTTCCCCCAGGATAGTTATGACTCTCTGACCATTCATTGCACCCAATTTTATCTGGGAAGTGGAATCAAAGACAGGGCCGTACATTTGCTTGATCTTGAGGTCTGGAGCAGTTGCCAAGGTATATAGTTTCATTGGTGCACTTGTTGGCTTTATCAGGCAGCTTCCCTATTTAAAGATAATATATCACTTCACATTCATCTATTTTTTGACACCTTATACATCATTTGAGTACTGATTCTCCAGGAATAAATATACATATATATATATAGAGAGAAGAGAATTTGGCAAACTAAGTGTAAATGTTCAAGAATGTAATGGCCATGAAAGAATGAATTGAAGTATTTTAAAGTCTTATCTGCTCCTAGAAATAAAATAAAGGTAGCAAAAATGTGCAATAGAAATTTCCAAAGGTGATTATTTTTGACTGTTTTTTTTAAAGTTATACATTGAAATAACCATGCCATTCTCTAAGGCTTGATATAAAAATAATTTCCCTGCCCCTCACCATTTCCCACTTGCCAAAGCAATTCCTTTCAATTCTTTCTGTTTGATGTGTACCTCTGTATTTATGAATAACATGCACACGTTGCTACTTTTTGCTTTATCAGTTTTAAACATCGTCTGTTTTTTTTTTTTAATTAACTTTTATTGGTGTTTAATTTACCAACATACAGAAAAACACCCAGTGCTCATCCCGTCAAGTGTCCACCTCAGTGCCCGTCACCCATTCCCCTCCAACACCCGCCCTCCTCCCCTTCCACCACCCCTAGTTCGTTTCCCCGAGTTAGGAGTCTTTATGTTCTGTCTCCCTTCCTGATATTTCCCAATATTTCTTTTCCCTTCCTTTATATTCCCTTTCACTATTATTCATATTCCCCAAATGAATGAGAACATACACTGTTTGTCCTTCTCCGATTGACTTATTTCACTCAGCATAATACCCTCGAGTTCCATCCACGTTGAAGCAAATGGTGGGTATTTGTCGTTTCTAATTGCTTACTCCCTACTATGGAAGATGAGAATTTAACTTTCTTTTATCCTTTTACTCCCTAGACTACATGTGTATATTTCCTGTCCCTGGCTATATACTCCCAGTATATTTATATCATGATTTTAGTAAATATTGAGAATATTTGGCAAACACTATGCCTGGCTGAGCACGTAGTATACTATGGTTAGTATTTCTTTCCTGTGCAACATACTTCTATTTTTCACAGATAATAATCCTTTGTCTACCTAATTCTCTACATAATGAACTCTAACTTCCTGTCAGTTTATTAAAAACACTTTAAATATTTCATCAATTTTATTTTACTGGGAAAAAAGGCCCTCCAAGAACTTTGAAGATGTTTCTCAATTTTCATAGCTTTTAGAGTAGGTTGTGGAGAAGTGTGATGATATTTTGCAACTTGGTCCTTGTGTGATACCTGTTTTTTTCTCTCTTCCAAAGCCTGAGTGTTTTCTTTGTCCCCAGTATTCTGAAATTTCACAATGATGTATGTATACATATTCTAATTTTATCCATTGTTTTGAGGACTTTGTAGGCCTATTCAATTCCGAAATTTGAGGATTTTTGTTGTTACTGTTGTTAGTATTTCTTTGATGGTCTGTTTCTTTCAATTTTTCTTTAATATTTATTTCTGGGACCCTAATATTTGGATTTCGAACCTCTTAGGCTGGTCTTTGATTTTCTTATTTATTTTTTCTTCTATTTTATGATCTTTTTCTGGGCTATTTCTTGACTTTACCATCTAAACCCTTCTGTTGATTTATTATTTCTTAAAATGGTATTCCTTAGAATATTTATCTTTTAAGATGGAATTCTGTTCTTTTAACTGAGGATAGTGATAATTTTCTTTTTATCTATCTATCTATCTTCTGTAGTTTACATATTTATTTTCCTTTCTGTATCATCTATGACTTCTCCAAGTTGATTTTTTTTCTCTTATTTTGTTTCAGTTCCTGACTTTATCATCAAATGATTTCCTTGAGTGCTTGGTGCTCCTGGATAATCTGATCATATTTAAGAGCAAGATGCTAAAAAGCCAATTAATGGATGCCTAACTGGCTCCGTTGGAAGAGCATGCCACTCTTCATTTCTGGGTTGAGAGTTTGAGCCCCACATTGGGTGTAGAGGTTGCTTAAATAAAAATAAAACTTAAGAAAAAAAAAAAAGACAAGTAAAACCTGTATATGTGAATGCATTATCTAGAGGAAGGTCTAGGTCTTAGGAAGCTATCAGATTCTTCTCTTGGAGTCCTAAACTATTTTGTAAAGAATTTGGGATACCATGGTAGAGACAGAGGGTTACAGAAGGGAGATGCCTAGCTAGACTTCAACCATCCAGCCTTCCTTCCAGTTGAGGTCAGACGCATGAGTGAAGCCATCATGAGCTCTGGTCAGACCTCTAGATAACTGCAACAACATGAGTGACTCCAGGTAATGGGTGCAGAAGAATCACCCAGTTGAACCTAGTCCAGATTGTAGAACTACGAGCTAATACCTAGTTATTTAAAGCCATGAAGTTTTGGAGTAGTTTGTTGAATGGAAAAATCCAATAGAGAGGAAATAATGTATGGCATAGAATGAAAATCACTGAAGCAATAAAAGGTGGAAGGAAGTATTAGAAGGGACAGATGAAGACAGTACCAGGAATGCCACAGGTGGGAGGCCATTTCATAATATTTCTTATTGATCATATCACCGTGGACCTTCTTTGCCCATCAGCAGGATAAATGTCTTCACAGTCATGGTGAAAATGAAGGTGGGGGCTCCGCTGGTGCTCTTGGTATGAAAATTCATGGTAATTTCGCAATGAGTCCCAGATAATAGCATATTTTGGCCCCCAAGTGTCAGCCCATTCACACAGAGGAAAAGTGTGAATAGTCTTCCAGCAAAGATGCTACTAAAATGCTTCATGGAGAAAATATAAAGGACTGAACCAAGACAATGACACTGGACTAGAGAATTAGGAAAAATTGTTGTGAGCTGCTATCTAGAGGAATCTGTAACTGATTAGATTGATAGGTAAAGGAAGAGGGAGAAATGATTTTATTTTAAATTTCTGACTTGTGTAAATAAGTAGAAGGTATTATTTTCTGGGATGGAGTAGGGGAGTCTGTTAATGTAGTTTGGAAAAATTTGAATTCCAGGTGGATTCTTTTCTAATTAGTACTGCTATATCTGGTACCTAGTGTGCATGATATTATCTAAAATGGAATGATTCTGAATGTGAAAATGTATAAAAGCCTACACAATAATCTAGCTATAATCACCCTTGAGAGGAGTTTGGTCCTTTCAGAGTGATTGGTGCTGCTCTTTTGGGAAAACAGAAAGGACAAGGAATTTTTTTTTTTAAGATTTTGTTTACTTATTCATGAGAGACACAGAGAGAGAGAGAGAGAGAGAGGCAGAGACGTACACAGAGGGAAAAGCAGGCTCCATGCAGGGAGCCTGACATGGGACTCGATTCCGGGACTCCAGGATCATGCCCTGGGCTGAAGGCAGATGCTAAACCGCTGAGCCACCCAGGGATCCCAGGGCAAGGAATTTAAGTGTAGAGAGAGCCCTACCTTTGAGGTCCAGGAGGTGGCTTACAAGGAAAGCTCTCTAAATTGGTCTTTTATCATTTCTGTTGGCACAGATGGTAGAGGGATCATGTCAACCTGAGTCATGTTTTCCTTGACTGGAGAAGAAAGTTACGAAATGAAGACAAATCAAAGTTTTAAGCAGTGAAACTGTTTATCATAATAAAAAAATAAGAATTTAATATCTTACTTAATACACTTTAGACATAAATTTTTATTTGATCCACCTCTTCATCATAAATAACATTTGGATGGAAATCTCTGTTCTGCTGTTTATATTACTTATTTGTAACTGTCTTACCTTTCTTTTCCCAGCCAGAGAGCTAGTAGCACAGCTGTCCCTCTGTGAGTGCCAGCATCTGTCTCCTGCAGTTTGATGGTGTATGTTGGAGAGGGGGATGCATCTTCTCACTCCCTGGAGGGAGCAGTTCAATCCATAGCTGCCCTCTACCTAGCATGGTGGATTCAGTGTGCCCCCATAGAGGTGGTAAACACATTTTCCCTAAATCTTGCGATTACTGAGGAGAGAGGGGCAATTTGCCGTGCCTTTCTGTGCATTTCAGAAACTTGCATCACTACCTAGAGAGCGATAGGATTAGTATAAACAAAAACAAAAACCTCCTCATAATTCTAGGACTTAAACAAATGTTAATACTGAATTTAGATATATTGGGAAAATGTTTAGATAATGATGGCCACTGAGTTTCCTGTGGAAACTGCTGACAGCTCTATCAGTAACAGATGGACTGTTCTACAACTTTGATTCTGCATTGACAACACAGTCCACCCAGTAACAGCAGTGTGCCCTGTTAGAAGTGAGAATGTAAAGCTTAGAGAATATTTATACATGGCTGGTGACTCCTTCTTGCTATAAATGTAAAATTATTGAATATTTTGTCATGGTATTTTTTCTACTTTTTTTATTGGCAAATATTATATCCATGTAACTTCAAAATCACTCAGCATGTACTAGTGACCTAATGCTCTGTCAAGGTAGTTGAAGAAAAAGAGAATCCATCCTGATGGTCAGATAAAAGACAATAGATGGATAAGTATGAAATCTCAAAAAAATTAGAAACAGGTTAAAAAACGTGGCCACTCCAAAGATGCACATGGATCCATCTTTCTATTGGCAAGTTCACCTGTTTGCATTTTCTGTCTTGTGGGATATTTCCCCCCTTTAAGTCTGACAATATTACCATGTGGTGCTGATACTGAGATAATTATGTTTGTAACATCTTTTTGTCCTTCAGAATGCCAAGTTATTTTCTCTGTCAACATATAATTTGATATTCTTATCCTGGACCAAATTCATCAAGAAAAATAAAGAACAGGGAGGTTTCTCCTTCCTGGAGCTTTATCCAACAAATATAATTTCTATTTACAGCCAGGAGAAAGTAGCTGAAATAAAGGATAGTTCTGGTGATGAATTGTTGAATTTCAATATTTATTATAGCTGGCCCACAATTCACGGAGAGAATAGCACTGTTTATTATTTGTGAAGTGTCTCAATTTTCTGCAAATATTGACATTTTGTTATTTAAAATGACTATCAATCCTTGTTTTGAAGCCATAGCTTCTCTTCAATCTAATTACTTTCTTTTGCAGCTTTAAATTGAGGATAACTTCAGAATTCTGGTAGCTTCTTTTATCACCTGCATGGTTAAAGTTCAGTTGTGAATTAAGGATGTTATTTACCTGAATTTGAATTTTAATGAATAAGAATGCCATTTATTTGTGAACACTTGAATAATAAGAAATATCTTAGCATTATCTCTTTGATTAATCTCGTTCATCACTTATAAATGCACTGCCTATACAATATGCATGTAAATATATTGCTTTTTAGCTTAATTGGAGTTTGCTCAAAGAAGCACTTCTTCTAGATGACTTTAAATGTGCTATTAGAACCTTTTGCTGCGGCTTCTAGGCTTTCAGATCATGCACTGGAATCTGAGGAATAGTTCTTTTATATTCCTGGAAGCCAATGGAAGAAGTTGATGGGAATTATAAATCATTTAGGGGAAGAAAGGAAAAGCTATAAAAAGAAAGAGAAGCAAGGGGAATTGAGTTATGTTTTTTCACCAAGGTTAGAAAGGGTATCAGTGATAAGGGAGCCATAGGTCAAGAAGTATGTAACATGAGTTAAGCAGGCTGTGGGGGTTTTGTGATCATAACTTAACTGAAGACAGAGAGTGAAAAGATTCAGGAACATCCAAGACTGTGGGCAGAGGTGGCTGAGAAGAAAAATGGCTGTCTGCCTAGTTCTGAGGTTTCTTGGCTGTTTGTGTTGCGTTTTAGGGCTCATCCTGGGTAAGAGGAGCTCTGTCTTAGTAGCTAGGTCATGTATTCCATCTAGATTTTGTTGAGTGTAAAATTTAATGTAAACAGCAGTTTCAGAAAAGTATTCTCTGAAGAGGGAAAATTGTGCCCCTAAAATACTTCCATTCCAGCTATGAAAAGGGACAATATGTCACAGATGGCAGGTGAAAGATGTGGATTTTTAGACTGGGATTCACCCAACTATTTTTAGGATTTCTTTGTACTTTGTTCACTTAAGGTTTGATATAGTAGTTTTACACTACTGAAATTTTTTTATAAAGCTGAATTAAGAATGCTTGTCTGGTATAAAAATAGGAAAGAGGAATCAGGACAAGGACTCTAGTCACCTGGGGGGAATCTTTAATGTTGTTGAAGATGGTGATGGTAACTGTTGCCCTCTAGGGAAAGGAAATTTCTGGATTCTCTTTACTTCTCATGGTTTCCTCCACTTCTCTCTGGCTTTTCTGAGACTGTCCCAGGAACATGCTCTACCTTCTGAGTTCTCTTGGCATTCTCTTTGGTTGCTTACTCTCAGTCCCAATAACTGGAAGAGCTGAAGCCAGGCCCCAGTTTACCTTTCCTCCTTCCTATTTCTGTCTCTTTGTACATTCTACCTACTACATTATTGCACATGTGCTCCTGGAATTTGTTTTCAGTTTCTGATGCTTATTTTCAAGTAACATCTTTGCAATCCTTTGAAATGAAAGTATGAAATTTGGTATATGCTGGGAATTGGACTTCCTTCGCTTCGATCACTTGATATTGTATTTTATTCTATAAAGAACTCCTGGGTGAGTAATACATAATAAATAATGCTTATGACTCCACCATGAATTTGGGGTTGACTGTTCATCATTATTTCCTACTGAGAAATCTAAGTCCTAAGTGAAACCTCCCTTCCTAACATATACCATTGTATATGTATGTTCCATATAGAACTTTGTCTCTCAGACACACACACATACATGCACATGTATTTCTAATTGAATACAAATATATAGCAAATGTAATTATGCTTTTATTCTAGATTTCAATGAGCCATAAAATTAGTAATCATGCACATTATGAAACTTTAAATCACTGATATACTTAAATCTTCTAAATTTCATTTAATTTGGATATCCTTGAAAGGTTCCACTTACAGTCCTCTTTTGCCTTTATCTTCACTATTTAGATGATTCAATAATTTTTATTTGTTTTTATTTTGCTGTTGACCTTTATCTCAATACTCCTTTCTTACATGGGTTATTATGAGGAGTATTGAATGAGAAAGTTTATACTTTGATTCTCCTTTTCTACTATGTTTCTGAGGCTTTGATGAAATTAAATGAAACAATAAACACACATCACACATTTCATTTTTTACAATGCTTTCTTGGACCTGATTTTTTTATGAGCTTATTCCTCAAACTATGACATATCTGAACAAAAATTGATTTCATAAAGAGCTTAGTAAGGAGTAGGATAGGCCAGACCATGGAAGGACAGGCAAGACTGGACATCCTATAGAACCACTAGAGTTGGATAGAGCCTGGAAAAAGAGAGCTGTCTAAAGATATATTTGCATTCAGGCTATTTTGGGGTGGAAAAACTAACTCATGGATCCAGAAAGCTGATATCAGATCAGCAGGTCAGTCCAAAAGAAAAGGACAAGTGGGATGGAGCTTAATCAGCTAAATGTGTACCAAAATTTGTTCCTTCCTTTTCTTAATAGAGAATTGTTGCTATGAAATGGATTCCCAGCTACAACCTATGCTTCCCAGTTCTCTTGCATCTAGGTAGGGTCATATGACTAGTTCTCACCAGAAGCGAGAATGACCAGAGTGAGGAATGCTATTTTTAGGCCAAGAAACTTTAGAAGCAAGTGGGCTTTCTCTATTATCTCCTTTCTGTAGAATTGATGCAGATGAGCACAGCACACTTGGAAGGGTCCACAAGATGCAGGAAGTTTGTTCTCCAAACCTCTCTTAGCAGGCACTGTGCCCTGGTTAGAAACAGTTATTTTTGAATTTACATAAGTGAGAAATAAATATATAAAGTGAGAAATAAATATACAAAATAATATATAATATATATCTAGAGTAGCTAATATTACTAAATAATATAGTAAATGTGAGAAAATAAATGGTAGAAGTCTAAATAACAGCCATTTTGTCCAGTTCCAAGTAGTCAGGAAGAGAAATTAGGAATATCTGGAGAGGAGCTGCCAGGAACTAAAGGAGCTACCAGGAGCATGGCTAGTTCTCAGGAGTCTGAGAAAGTGGGACAGGGTCTTGACCAAAAGGAATGTTGAGTTCAACTTTCTCATAATGCTGAAACAGAGATTTTCAAATCTTAAAAAAAAAATTCTATACTGAATGGAGGGCTGGTTTCAGAGATTGATGTGAGATGAATATATTAATGAGTTTTAAAAGGTTTAATTACCACAGTTAGATGGTTTAGGAGGGGAAATCAGATCATCTCAATACATAGTTAAAAATCTACTGAGAAAGCAGTGTGTAAAACATTCTATTAGCTATAAATATCAGAGTCCATTTAGTTGCTGAAATGTTCTGTAAAGAGCTCAAATGTGATCATGGCAAAGAGGAAAAACAATTTTCATTTTGGCCTTTGGATAAAGTACAATTTAGAGCATTTTGTAAGAGAGAGTATACTTGATGAGCATGTCTCCATGGATTATATGCCTTAGTTGTCCCAAGAAATTGAGTCATATTGTTGGTAATAAAAAGTCGATTTTCCCTTAATTAATTAGATTTTATTCTAGTTTTATTCTAATTCTCTGATGTCTTAATGATTAAATTAAGTTTAACATCACAGGAGACACTGGATCTCATATTAGGCTTACACTCTTCTCTGTCCTTCTCCAGAGAATCCCAAAGAACCTTAGTCCCACCACTGACCTTGCTAGAGAGAGATTATAATTGTTACTGGGAGCATAACTTCAACTTTTGGAACATTCTATTGCAGTCTATATTAGAAATAAGTGTTATATTATTTGAAATTTACATTTCAATTAGATATGACTTTGTTCCTTGGTTATAAAAGGCTATTACATAAGTAGGGAGTGATATTGAAGATAAGTTTAAAGAGACATGACAGAAATTGAACAAAGCCATACATTCTGAGTTAAGGGTACTTATTAGCTCTGTAATTACAGAGATATTATCTCCTACTATACATCCTGTGTGTAGAAATTAACATCAAATATTCTAATGAGAAGATTACAAATAAGGAGATAATTATGCAGAGATGAATAGAAAGTGACTACATCTATATTATGTTACATAAATGAATCTGCATGGGTAACACTTGCCTGATGACTAACATAAGTTGAGCTGTCAACTAAAGCTGAGATGGTGTATCTATGCCAGTTGCCTTAAGAGATGACTTGGTTATTCAAATTATTTTTTAAAGGTTTTTATTTATTTATTCATGAGAGACATAGAGAGAGGCAGAGACATAGGCAGAGGGAGAGGCAGGCTCCCTTCGGGGAGCCTGATGTGGGACTCAGTCTCAGGACCCTAGGATCACACCCTGAGCCAAAGGCAAACACTCAACCTCTGAGCCACCCAGGTGCCCCTTATTCAAATTATCTTAACCAAAAGATTTATTCACCTAAAATTCCCAGATACTTGACATTAAGGATTTTTTATTTTTTTGTTTTAATGTGGAAGATTACAGAGCAACACTATAAGAGGTATGGCCAGGCAGTATGTGTTTGATAGTCAAAGATGGTGGTAAATACTATCAGTCATAGAGGGGAGACTGCTGTGGTCTGAGGATCTTTTATAAATGAAGAAGGACTTGTATTATAAGTTATAGTTTAAGGAGAAGTGGCTTTAGGCAGACAAAAAGAGGGACCAGAGTTCTACAGGAAAAAATAGAATATGAGCACAAAGGTAGGTTATTAAGGCATATTTGGGTGGCAGTGAGCAGAGAGGTTGTAAAGTTTTAGTGGGAGATGACATTGGGCAAATAAATAGGAGATTGCTTGTGGGGGTTCTTAGGTATCAGTGTAGGAGGTTTATATTTCCTTCTAAGGGCAATTAGAGATATTGCAAATTTTGAAGCAGAGAATGGTCTTTGGAGAAGGCATATATTGCCTGTGGGAAAGGCTAGAAGCAGGGAGACCTTGAATAGAACTATGTAAGACCCTATAACAGCATGAGTAAGGAAATTGCTAGATGAGATTAGAAAAATAAGATAAATGGGATAGGTGTCTCTCTCATCTAGGACAATGTCAGGAGGCTTGGATCAGAATATGGAAAGACTTAAATGAAATTAAACTTTTAGGCCACTGAAAGATTTTATAGCCAGGAGAAGGAAAAGTTCAGGGCTCCTCCGTGAATAAGTTGATTTGGTGATTATCAAGAGTAGGAGGAGAGTAATTAACCTGTAAGTGAAAGGATGTCAGACTCCCTTAACCTTAAATGTAAAGAGGTATTTACATTACATAAGGTTAAGGCCACAGGGAGAAATTTGAATACAACAAAATATATGTGAGAGAAAACTTGCTAAGTTGGTGGGATAGAGAAATAAGGGGAGAAGTTAAAGGCATTCACTGCATTCATCAGTGTGTGGTCTTGGGATAATCTAAATTAGAATTGGTTGGATATTAAACAAACAAACAAACAAAAGGAAAGCCCTCTTGAATCAGAATCTGGTATGAAAGTGTGTGTGTATGTGTGTGTGTGTGTGTGTGTATTTGGTGAAGGGTGGGGGGTTAGTTTCCTGGGAATGTGAAAGACAAAAAAGCTTCCAGGAGGATCCATAGGCACATACTTAGGCTTGAAAACTGACATAAAACAAATAACATGGATTTGGAAGTCAGTGAGGTCTAATTCATACACTGTCTTTATTGTGCAGTAGTTCTTTTTGAATGTGTGTTGATTAACCTAAATTCTCTGAGTCTCAGTTTTCTTATCTACAAAACAAGGATAAATAAAATCCAATCCATGAAATATAATATTCAATTAACAACATATGGAGAGTACTCAAGCCATACTTGAGATATAGTTGATTCTTATAAATTATAGCCATTATAGTATGAAATCAAAACTGTTTAGGATATAGAAAATGTAGTTTGTGAAACCCCATTGTGAAAAGATGTTAAATGAGGAAAAATCATTCAAACAATGAGGTAAAGATATATATGGTATTTTGAGGGATTTATAACCTTATAATAATGTTTGATTTTTGAGGTTGAGTTTCCCATACTTGAACACATATTTGACTCACTAAAAGGGAGGTATGTAGTTGTAGTGTGGAAGGGTGACCAAAAGCAGAGGAAAAAGTACTGAAAATACACCAGATCAGGGGCGCCTGTGTGGTTCAGTCGATTAAGTGTCTGACTCTTGGTTTTGGCGCAGGTCATAGTCTCAGGGTCATGAGATCAAGCCCCAAGTCTGGCTCTGCAATGAGCTTGGAGCCTGCTTAAGATTCTCTCCCCCCACTCTGTTGGCCCCCATCCCACCCTCTGCTCACACACACTCCCTCTCTCAAAAAAAATAAAATGTACCAGATCATAGAGAGAATTAGCCATATTTTGATGTGTGGTTTGATTGGCACATAACTCTTTGCTTATCCATGGTCAGATATCAAGGTTAGGGAAAAACAATCTATTCACACGTGGGGGAGCTTTCAAATGCTTTATTGTCTTCGTGGCCACTCTCCTTGACTTAAGTGCGTCAGACCATAGTACATGTCGGCATCACTGGATTCCTTGCAAAAGCACAGCCATAATGCCTTAAGACTCTTGCAGCCCTGTGAAAAGTCCATAGACAAAGCAGCCTGACTCACAGCATATTCTGGAGACAGCAGGAAGAAAGAGCCTGCCAAATTTCCTTCCTCAAGATTAGGGCTAAGGAAGCAGACCAAGGCAGTTCAGGACACACCATCAAACATCTAGAGGGGCAGGAAGGCATATGAGGCCTGGCTGCCATAACAAAGTACCATGGGCTGGGTGGCTTAAACAATAGAGATTTATTTTCTCACAGTTCTAAAGGCTGAGAAGTCCCCAAATCAAGTTCAGGTTGGGTTGAATTCTAATGAGAGAGCTCTTCCTGGTTTGTAAATGGCCAACTCTCACTGCTTCTTCACTCTGTGTGCATGTGTGTGAACAGAGAGAGAGTCCTTTCTTCCTCTTCTTAGAAGGCCCCAATCTCATCTTGAGGGCCTACCCTCAAGACCTAATTTAGCCCAAATTACCTCCCAAAGACTCTATCTCTACCACCCTGGGGGTTAGGGCTTCAATCTATGAATTTGAGGAGGATACAAACATTCAGTCCATTCCTGGCAAGAATCAGCCCTTCTAGTTTGCATGTCTCTTGTAGTCAGTGTTTGAGTCATATAATAAGAGAACTCTTTGAAGGAGGTTTAAGGAACCCATATACAAACTGTCTTCCTAAATAAATAAGAACCTGAGATTCTCAGGTTCTGGTCCTAGGCTGGGTTATACTATCTCAGGAATTTGGACCAGAGTAGGGCTAGGTGCCAATCAACTTCACTGCAGCAGAGGAGGTGACTACATGAGTGACAATATCTTGGGAAGAAAGTAGACATGGAAACCTAAAAGACTATCCCAACTAAACACTGGTTAGAAAGCAGTTGGTAGTGAGGATGCTTCTCTAAATGAGACAAAAGACCAGAAACCTGGGAAGCATTCGAGAATGGAGTTTCAAAAATGTAGTGGAAGGAAGAATGTGGGCAAGTTCCTATTTAACAGGTGGAGAACTTATACCTAAGCCCAGGGCTGTGAGGGAGCTGTCCATGGTGCACCGACAGCCCAGATACAATCGGAGCAGGAAAGACACCCTCAGGTAACGGAAATCAGCACGAATATGGTGAAAGGCCATTAAGTAGGCTGTACCCCATGACTGGTTTTCAGCCCATGGAGTCATTAAAATAAGAACTAGGTACAATGTGACTTGTAGTAGGGGTCTGCTAAGGAGGACACAAGAGTAGTGGTCACAGTGCTTTGAACTCAGCCTCCTGTAGGCAGAGTCAGCTTCAGAAATGGGAACAGCAAGCAGCATTCCCATTCTGGGTTTGGACCGGGCCTGATGAGCCTGCAGGAACAAAATGTGAGGCACACGGGACAAAAAGCACGGTTGGCTATTTCCCTTGGGGGGGCGGGTGATCTTTGCAGCTACTACAAAAATCTACAATAACAGAAATAGAGGCACAATTTTGTCTCAATTCATGAGCATTCACTTTAAAAATGCATTTATTTTTAAAAAATGCATTTATTTGCCTTTGTGAGCAGTTGGCTTCCCTCTGCTGTTTTTCTGGGCATGTAGTCCAGTTTGATTAAACCTTATTTGTTACCGCACACAGCAATCTACGTCTTTGCGTTCCCTTCTCTTCTCCTCACCCCTACTTGCTTCTTTTCTCATTGGCCTCTTTATTTGGGATTAGTATTAAATGAAACAGAGTGTGCAGGTAATTAGTATGTGGGTATGACACTGGAGAAGGAGGCGTAAATGCGAAATTGAGAGGCAGCAAGCTGTGATAATTCCATTATAGGCTTTGCTTCAGTGGGGCCTTTGGATTCCAAGGACATAATGCAACAGTAGGGGGTCTGCTGTTTCACTGACTGAGGGTCTCTCTGTGATGTGCCAGGTCTAGTGAATTAGGTTTGAAATCCATCATTTTACTAGTAACATTTTATCAGAGTAAATTAGTGCCCGGGCACATGGTTGTGCAGGTTAAATCGATGAGCTCACCCGGAATGACTCTACCATCCGTAATCAGCAGTGCTTTTCCACAGAGTTCTAATTTAGTTGAATAATATTGTGTTCCTGTTAACTTCTCCTTGCCTTCACCTCTTTTTCTCCCAACTGTATTAGAAAGGGGTGTGATTTAAATATAGAGGCAAATTTAAAGCAAAGTAAGCCAACTAAATGTAAAACGCACTGATTGCTATTTCTCCTAACAAGAGTATGGGCATAATCTCTATACTTTCCCCCCTGTGGTCAAGTCCCCAGTTCATATTCCAGTTCAAACAAACTAGTGCTGAGATGTGGAAAGTTCCCTAGGATTAGAGATACAAGATAGTAAAAAAAGAAAAACAACAAACAAAAAGGAGGTATTTTCAGAGAATTAAGCCAAAAAATGCCCTGGCTTAGCCAATGAGTATTAGTAAATTGCCCACAATGTGCTCAGTGCTGTGTATGTTCCTGCAGCCAAAGCAGTATTTGGATTGGTTTGGGAGCACTTGGGAGTGAACTCTTCCCTTGGAGGCTATGGCTGTTATTCTGGGGGAGAGGGGGGAGAATTCTTGCACTTTCTCATCTCATCTGAAGATCTGCACTTGCACTGCAGTTCCCTGCTCAGCCCAAGCTCCTGTTGGTAATGAACATAAGAGAGGTAGGATCAGGGACCTGGCATGGCAGCAGGTGAAAGACTGGAAGACAATGGACTACTATAAGGCAAGGGGATTCTCTGAGAAGGAAGGTTTGGTAAAGCAGGTGAGAGAAGCGGAGAGCGGGCATAGATGGAGACCATTCAGTAAGAATTGCCTGGCTTCTTTCATCAGGGAACTCAAGAGGCAACGTAGCCCAATGAGAGAACAGGTGTTAAGATGGAAATTTCTGTTTGGTAAACATTGTTGTTAAATATAATGCACACAGAATAAAATGTAGTGATTTTGAAGGCACTGCTTGATGAAGCTTTACAAGGTAATTATGTCTGTGAATCCACGATGCAGATCAAGAATATTACCAGCCTCCCTTCTGCTGCCCAACCCTCAACATCCCTCAGAAGGAACCATTATCACAACTTTCATCTCCATAGAATCATTTAGCCTAGTTTCGAACGTCCTCTAAATGGAATCCTGTTTTATGTAGTCTTTTATCTATGGCTTTTTTTACCTATTGATGAGATTCATCTATCTTGTGTGCGGTAGTATTTAATTTTTTTCACTGCTGCATTGTATGATTTCACTGCAGTTCTGACATCTTTCGTTGATGGACATCTGTGTTGTTTCCAGTTTGACTATCACAAATAATGCTGCTATGGGCACTCCGGGCGCACATATGTATTCATGTCAAAAGAGCATATACCTAGGTGAGGAACTGCTGCATCATAGGGTTTGTATGTTTTTAACTTCAGATACTGCCCAACTGTTTCTTACCAAAAATGTACAAACGTTCAAACTGGTTCATAATGGAGTTGATATTTGATGTTATCAGTCCCCTTTCCTTTTTTATTGTTAGCTATGTTAGTGGGTGTAGAATCGGATCTTATTATGATTTTAATTAGCATTCCCCTGATGACTAATGATGCTGAGACTGTTTTAGTATTTTAATTGACCATTTGATATTCTTTTTTTGAAGTGCCTATTCAAGTCTTTGACACAGTTTTAATGGGATCATCTGATTTTATCTTACTCACCTGTTAAATCTCCTAATATGTATTGAAGATATGAGTTATTTATAAGATTTATGCATTCCAAGTATCCTTTTCCACTCTATGGTCTGCTTTTTTAGTCTTCCTCTGAATCTTTTGATGAATAGAAGCTCTTAAGTTTAAGGAAATCTAATTTTCTATTTTTTTCCATTATGGTTAGTGAATTTTTATACCCTTTTTAATGTATAGTTTTTCCTTACCTATAAATCAATTTGGAAAAATTGATGTCTTTATAATACTGAGTATTACAATCCATGAATATGGTATATCCCTCCACTTATTTGGATCTTTTAAGTTTATTTCAGTACTTTTTAAAAAAGATTGTATTTATTTATTCATGAGAGACACATAGAGAGAGAGAGGCAGAGACACAGACAGAGGGAGAAGCAGGCTCCATGCAGGGAGCTGGATGTGGGACTGAGCTGAAAGCAGATGCTTAACCGCTGATCCACCCAGGTGTCCCTATTTCAGTACTTTTTATAATTGTTTCAATAGATGTATTATACATTTTTCATTAGATATTTCTAGATATGTAAGAGATTTTATTCCTGTAAATACTATTATTTTTAAATGAAACACTTATGGGGATCCCTGGGTGGCTCAGCAGTTTAGCGCCAGCCTTCTACCCAGGGTGTGATCCTGGAGTCCCAGGATAGAGTCCACATCGGGCTCCCTGCATGGAGCCTGCTTCTCCCTCTGCCTGTGTCTCTGCCTCTCTCTCTCTCTCTCTGTGTCTCTCATGAATAAATAAATAAAATCTTAAAAAAAAATGAAACATAAAGTATTTGTTGCCAGTATATAGAAATGTAATTTATTTTCATAAATAGATCTTTTATAGAGAGATCCTGATAAGGGCATGTATTAATTCTAGCAGTTGATCTGTAAAATCTTTTGGATTTTCTCACACACAATCATTTCATCTCCAAATAATGAGAACTTTCTTTCCTTCTAAATATACATATTTTACTTTTTCTATTCTTCTACCTTTCACCCTCTCTTCTTCCCTCCCTTTCTCCCTCCCTGTTCTTTTGTTGTTTTTGTTTTCTTATTGCAGTGGCTCAATCTTCCAATATAATGCTGGATGGATTTGGTGATAGTTGGCATTATTAATATTGCTCAGGCAAGTAGAGATTCAAGGTAGACTAAAAGACAGTACAATTATAGGAAAAGCACAGTTATGAGGAGGCAGTGGTTGGGAGTCTTAGCAGGTAGGTAGGTGGGCTGTCTACATTAAAAAGTCAATTATCCAAGCTTGTCTGCTGGCCACAGGGGATGGTAAAAGGTCAGAACGCAGGCAGGGCTCTTATTTCTAGAGCTGGCATGGACAAAGTAGGCCACACACATGTAATGTGTACATAGACAGGACATAGAATGTTTAAGAAAAAAAAAACACTCAAGCCCATTATTTTCAATAGCCAAATTATGGAAATAGCCCAAGTGTGCATCAAATGATGAATGGCTAAGGAAGATGTGGTGTATATACACAATGGAATATTATTCAACCATAAAAAAGAATGAAATTGGGACACCTGGGTGGCTCAGCAGTTGAGTGTCTGCCTTTGGCTCTGGGCATGGTCCCAGGGTCCGGTGATCAAGTCTTACATCAGGCTCCCTGCATGGAACCCACTCCTCCCTCTGCCTATGTCTCTCTCTCTCTCTCTCTCTCTCTCTCTCTCTCATGATTAAATAAAATCTTTAACAAAAAAAGAATGAAATCTTGTCATTTTCAATGACATGGATGGAGGTAGAGAATCCTATGCTAAGTGAAATAAGTCAGTCAGAGAAAGGCAAATACTATATGATTTTGCTCATATGTGGAATTTAAGAAGCAAAACAGATAAGCAAAGGGGAAAAAAGAGAGAGTGAGAGAGCAAATCAAGAAACAGACTCTTAACCATAGAGAAGAAACTGATGGTCACCAGAAAAGCTGTGTGGGAGGATGGGTTAAGTAGATGATGGAGATTAAGAAGTACATTTGCTGTGATGAACACTGGGTGTTGTGTGGAAGTGTCGAATCACTATACTGTACACCTGTAACTAATATTACACTGTTTGTTAACTAACTGGAATTTATATAAAAGCTTAAAAAAATAAAGGGAAAAATAGGTTCACACCTTTATTAAAAGTAACCAGATGGAGAGACAGCCTTGTGATTAGGGCAGAGGCCAATTACAGGATTCTAGCTCATGTTTAATTGGATTTTGACAACTAACCATGATGGTAAGCCCAAGCATATGGGGTCAGAACTTCCTCAAAGCCCCAGGGCTCAAAGCCAAGATTGGGAACTGGTAAGGGACTGAACTTGTAGGGAGAACTGTGTATCCTAAACAATGGAAAGATAAAGGGTACAGAAACTGGAAGAACAAGGCAGGATCAACCGGTCAAAGAGTCACAGAAGTAATGCTGCCTTCAGTCCCCTACTCTTATGCCATGGTTCCATGTCTATAGAAAAGTGTAGTAAATGGCAAGGACTATTTATTGGCTCTCTGGCTAGCTTTATATCACTTCTTGAGTATGGAGGATCATGATCCAAAGGCGTTAATCATAGAAGAAAACCAGAAGCCTCACGTGAACACTACATTAAGAGAGGCATACTAAGTAAGTCTTCATGGGGATAATCTACTTCCTTTGGGTCTGTTACCATTGAACATAAATAATAGAAGTTGTTTGTTCTAACTATTATTTTTGGGTCATGATCATGTTGAATCAATCAACACATATTCAATGAAACCTACTACATGCTAGACTCTGCATTTAGACATTGTTTGGCCAAACCCCAAGTACTCCTTTTTTAAGCCAGATGAGCCTCACCTGGCTATTTTACTTCTTTGTACTCGTTTCCTAATATGTAAAATAATCATAGTACTTATTTTACAGGGTTGTTGTGAAAAGCAAATGAGATGCAGAGGGCTTAGCACCTTCTCTAAAGCATAATAAACGTTCCTTATATGTTGGAGTCATCTATTGTGAAACAATAAGTCACAAAAACAAACAACATTTATTATGGCGCGGTTTCTGTGGGTCAGGATTTCAGAAGCAACTTAGCCAATGGTTCTTGTTGGGGTCTCCTATGAAGCTTCAGTCAAGGTGTTGTCTAGAGGTGCAGTCATCTCTAGGCTCAACTTGAAGGATCTGCTTCCGAGCTCACTCCCATGGCCGTTGGCAGTGTTCTTCTCAGTGCGGCCTTATGGCATGGCAGCTGGATTCCCATACAGCAACACAAGCCAGGAGAGTGAGAAAGAGCACACCTAGGACAGAAGGCAGAGTCCTTATGACATGACATCCTATCACTTCTGTTGTAAACTGTTCGTTTGAAGTGAGTCACAAAGTCCAGCCCACACTCAGCAGAGGAAAGCATACCCACTATAGATGTCACTTCAATCTCATCAGGGCAAGGCTGACATGCAATGTGCAAAGCAGAAGCCTGTGTCACTGTCAGTTTCTCTCAGTTCCAACTTCCTGACTGAGCATAAGGGACCCCAGTAGTCTGGAGGCATGAGGAGATGGCCCACGGCTGCTGAAGATACTGTGCGTGTCGTTAGTCTTGTCAGTCCTGGGAAGCTCAATATCTCCCTGTATGACAGCCATTCTCTACCAGGGACTTATGCTGGGACCCACGGGTGGTGGTTAGTTGCAAGGGCTCTAGATCCATGCTGATCATATTCAAACTCTCCACCACTCGCCAGCCAGGAAACCTTGGAGGAATTACCTAACCTTGTTGCATCTCAGTTTCCTTAAATGAAAATGGGAAGAAAGATAGTAAGTGTTTGTAGTGGAGGGAATTAAATAAGACAATCATGTAAAGTACTTCAGAATAGTGCCTGCCCCACAGAAAGTACTCAGTAAATGCTAGCTATTAGTATTTCTATAAACATAAAGGAAGAAATTGCATCATCAGTTTATCTACTTCCCTTTAAAAAACTTGCAATTTCCAGGTACTTAGACTAACCTTAGAGTCACACAGGCTCCATCTTTCTACAGGGAGAAATCGGAGTTACTGCCTAGGCATCTTTGAGCGGAGTGCTACTGCCTTGAACTTTCTGGGGTTAGACAGCCCTAAGGAAATCTATTTCCCATATATTAAAAGTGCCTGCAATGTACTAGCCACTCAAAAAATACCAATTACCTTCTCATCTCTCCCTTTACTCCTATTTACAATGAACTAGAAGTGAAAAGATATCTCTCTATAAAATGTAATTGGCAATAGAAAGGCGTACCTGCTGAGTGAGTGGTTCAGGTGGTACGAATTATGGGATCCCAGAGGAGGAAGTGATTTTGGTGAGGTACTCAGGAAATGGATGGGTAATTATCAAGGGAATTTAGATTCTACAACCCACCAGAAAAGATAGTTTAGGATGAGTGTGCATTTTCTTTCAATTACCTGACAACCCAAGGTGAAATCAGGCTGTTTGAAATGTTCTGGTATTAGCAGCTCTGCCCTCATATTTCTTCATATATCCTTAACCAATTGGGTTTTCTTTTAGTGAAAATGGTGTTAACTAAATCTATTTTCTTCTAAGGCTGGTGATCAGTATCATTTACATCTTTACAGGGTTTTCAGCTCCTCAGAGGCAAGATATTTTTTTTTTTTAAGATTTATGTATTTATTTGCTAGAGACAGAGAGAGGAAGCACAAGGAGGATGTGGCCACCTAGGTGAGCCAGAGGCAAGTTATTAACAAATAAAAGGAAGTTTGCCCTTTTAATGATCATGTGAATTAACCAGAAAGAGAAATTCATTGAGGTGGTAATTGCTAGTCAACTTGAGCCCTCCTTATTATACATGCATTGGAAACACTTCCATTAAGGGGCTCCTTGGTGGCTCAGTGGGTTATAAGCATTTGCCTTTGGCTCATGTCCTGGTCTCAGGGTCCTGGGATGGATCCCAGTATGTATCCAACTCTCTGCTCAGCAGGGAGTCTGCTTCTCCTTCTCTCTGTCCTTCCCCTCATTCTTTCTATCTCACTCTCTTAAATAAATAAATAAATAAATAAATAAATAAATAAATAAATAAAATCTTTTAAAAAAAGAAATACTTATTTTAAAATAGGTTACCTGCTCTACTAGATGTGAGAATAGTCAAATGTGGAAGTATGTATATTTTACAATTATGACCCTTAAATGAATTGGTATCATTAGAACATTAATATTTCCTCTTAATTTATTAAGCATTGAATGAAAGAAATTTAGAAACTGGGATAAAATTTTCTCATTTTGGGAAAAAAACTTGGCAGAGTGTAAAAGGATAGATTTTCAATTTGGAACTAAGAAATTTGAAATGGAGCAAACTAATTGAAGGTTCCCAGCTCAACAATTAAGACTATTCACTAGATAAAATATTTATAAATTAGATACTGAGGATGGAACGTATGGCATGAGGGCTATAGTTAACATTGCTACATGGTGTATCTGAAAATTGCTAAGAGAGTAGATACTAAAAAGTTATCGCATAGAAATACATGAATGTCGAGTCCTTATGGTGTATACTTTAAACTTACATGGTGCCGCATGTTAAGTATACTTTCCTAAAACTGAAAAAATTAGACAACTTACTTATAATTTGTAATGCCCTGTGGGATTCAGAATATCTGTTGGGAGCTGTTTTTGGTGTTGACTTTTAACTGGATTGTTGTATCTTCAAGGAAGTACAAAAACTACTAATTAGTATTTCTAATTTATTTTGTAAAACTCTGTTCCATAGAAAATACTTATTAACCACAAAACATAAGAAGAAGAGATATGATTTCCTTTCTTTCTTATAGCAATTGTGATTGTAATCGAGTAGTTTTCCAAAACTACTTTCTATGGCTGAAACATGAGTCAGTTTGGAATTTAGGGCAATGCTCTCTACTGCAATGGACATTCACATTTTTCCTGATAGATAATGAGCAAATTTTGGTAGCAAATAATCTAAACCTAAAACAAATTACTTACACCTAATCAAAAAAAAAGGTTTATTCTTTTGCAAGGTCCATTTTATAACTACAACGTATCACAGTAAACAGATTTGCAATAGCATTCTTCTCTTCTCCTCTCCAAACTGTCTTGATTTTATATGATGAGGCAAAAACACTCAAATTAAGAATGATGTATCCATTGATCTCTGAGTAGCTTTCTTCTAGACTCTGCCAATAAGAGATTATTATTTAATATAAATTTCTCATCAAATTTTATTTTAAATTGCAAGGAAGATTATGATTTCACAAGAAAGACTGAGGAAATTCATCTCTTCTCTGGCTTTTGTATTTTGATTTAAAACACCACAGTTCTCCCAGGCTTATAAAACGTTGACTTACTGTATGAGGTTACTATTGCTACCAAACAAATCACCACAAACTTAGTGGTGGCTTAAAACAACACATGTTATTATCTGTGTCCATGGATTAGAAGTCTGGGCACAGTGTGCCTCGACTGGTCTTACTCTGTGGATGGTCTCAGGAAGCCACAAATCAAGATTCTGATGGAGTTGCGTTCATGATTAGAGTCTGAGGCAGAACCTGCTTTGAAGCTCATCCAGGATGTCAGGATTTCGTTCTCATGCTTTCCATGTGGCCCGTCCAGCTCTAAGCCTGCAACAGCAAGTTGAGCCCTGCTCATGCTTCACATATCCCTGACTTCTGCTTCTGCCATGTCTCGCTGCCTTTAAGGGCTGATATGATTATTTGGGCCCCAACTGGATAATCCAGGATAGTCTATTGTATGGTCTATTGTATGGTCAACTGGTGGCAAGCATGGGGTTCTAAAAACAAATTCTCAGGATATAATTTTGAGTGAATGTGTTTATTCTAGAATGTGTAGAGTCTAGAATGTGTTTATTCTAGAATGTGTAGAGTCTAGAATGTGTTTGAGTGAATGTGTTTACCAATAGCTGCCTAGTGGGATGGAATATGCTGCAAGCTTACACCGATATCAAGGCCAACTCCTGGGGCTGGAGTAAATCAATTCAGCCTAAACCACCTGGTGGAAAATCCAGGGTCCTGTAGAGATGGAAAGCAGAGGCTGGCTTGGCAATTAACAAGTATCTTCTAACAAATTGCAAATAACTTTATGAAAAAAGAAAAAGGAAAAAAGTGTACTACCCTAACATCCTAGCATCACCACTATTAATATTTAGGTTTGTTTACTCTTTGGTTTATGTCTTTCCCCTTAGATAAGTGTTTTATTTAGCATATTTGTAAAAATAGTATATTTATAATTTCATGTCATACCTTTTCATTAGATATTATTTCATATCCTTGATAAACTCTAATAACTGGAATAACGGTATTCCATTGAGTAGAACATACCATATTTACTTAACCAATCTTGTACTATTGAACACTATTGAACATTTAATTGACTCCTTATTATTGTTTGCTTCTTTTATTTGTTTTGGTTTATTGCTTTGCTATTACATATGCTAAAGGAAATCGTTATGTATGCTATTCCAACATTTCATCTAAACAAGCCTAAAAAATGATTTAGTCTTAATGCCTATATTTATCCCAATATATCAACAAGTTAAGAGATGGAATTTACATATGGTAAGTACCTGACTCTCCTATTGACTTCAATACCTTTTTCTATGTGCTAATTTATTTAGGCAATCAAATTAAATACTTCATGTCCATGCATGAGAACATACTGTAGCCTTCCCTAAAAACATAGAGATATGGGAAATTAGGATACCTTCTTTGGATTAAACTAGTGAAATCTCTAGGCACCAATGTATGCCAAGTACAGTTATAAGCACCAAGTGATAAAGCAGACATAGTCCCTGCTCTCATGGGTGGATATGATTAATCATCCATGGAATTAATTAAAGAGATTACTTACTGATGATTGAGTCTAGCATTTGGGAAAACCCTAAGCTTCAATCAAGACAACTTGGTTATCATTTTAGGGGGTAAGGATATGAATGAATAAGTCAGAGAATGGAAACCTAATTGATAACAGGGATTCCAGTTTGAAGATTGAATATGGGAGGCATAGAATTGAGATGCTCAAAGATATAAAATTGGTCATTGTCCATCCCTTAGCTGTGCAAGGAAGAGCCTCCCTGTGGATTCATGAAATCTGGTCCCTCTGAAAGGGACATCTGTGCTTGATCATGGGACCATTTCATTTTGTTCTGATTTCAGTCTACTAATTGATATTTCTATAGTAGATCGATCCCCTCTAGTTTGATCACAGCCTGGTTTGGGGTGTATCTTTCAAGCACACCAGCTTCCCGGAGGAGACATAAAAGTTAACCCTGCCAGGGCATCACCTATATCCTGCTAGAGCAGAATCTTGCAATAGGCTGGGTCAGACCACGGGTGTTTGAGACACTTTTTTAAATCACTGTTTCTCAAATCATGGGGCAGGAGCTATGTAGGAGGGGATGAAATTAATGAAGTGGCTTGTGATAAAACATTTATAAAAATATGAAATAGAATAGAGGGGAAATGTGTTGTTAACAATAAGGCATTATGGGAGTCAGGTGCTAACCTGTCCTGTCAACACACTATCTTTTCCTTTTTATTTGAATTGTAACACTGATCAATTCAGTCAGCTAATTAGTTAATTGAAAAATATCAAACCAGTTTGTGAGTGATTAAAAAATTAATAGGTTATTAATGTTGCAGATTAGCTGTGCATTGATATCAACTAGAGTGCTTCTTAAAAATGCAGATTTCATGCATCCACTCTTTGATATTCCAATTCAGATATTTCTTTTTTTAAGGTTCATTTTATTTTTTTAATTTTTAAAAAATTTTTTTCAATTTTTTATAAATTTATATTTTTTTGGTGTTCAATCTACCAACATATAGAATAACACCCAGAGCTCATCCCATCAAGTGGCCCCCTCAGTGCCCTTCACCCAGTCACTCCCACCTCCCCGTCCACCTCCCCTTCCACCACCCCTAGTTCATTTCCCAGAGTGAGGAGTTTCTCATGTTCTGTCTCCCTTTCTGATATTTCCCACTCATTTTTTCTCCTTTCCCCTTTATTCCCTTTCACTATTTTTCATATTCCCCAAATGAATAATTCAGATATTTTGGAGTGAGACCTGGGACTCTATTTAAACTAGAGCCCCAGATGACTTTGGTATAATCAATCACATAAGTCCTGAGTTTGGGAACCAAGGTTTGGATGACAAACTCAACACAGGGAGGAGCTCTTTTTGTCTACTCATTTGAAGCACTGGGATATTTGTACTGTCAATACTTAGGTGTTTTAGGTATACCAGTAAAGCTAATGGAAGGTAACTTGCAGAGTATATGAAATTTCTCAAAGGACGTAGAACAAATACTGTGCTGTGGAAAGAAAAATGTTGTCCCCTCTCTCAAGATAACTCAACACAAGACTGATTTTTCTTAGGACTCACCATGCTTAGCATTATGTTGCTTTTCATCCTTTATCAACAACAACTTGGGAATTTATCAGAATATGTGAATACATAATGATGAATATCTAGGTTGGGAATAGCTGAAACGCTAAGCTTAGGAATTGATATGGAACAGGCAATCCCATTTATTTAAGAATTTTTTTTTCCTACTTGTGCAATCAAGTTACCATGGGAACCTAAAGGCTCATTTACCACATATGAATGCACAATGCTATCAGTTTTTAAATGAACACAAAAAACTTACTAAAGATCCCTTCAGTTTCTTCTACCTTCAGAATGATGTACTTTATAAAAATGAACAAATTATTTAACTGTAGACAGTTGTTTAAATGTAGAATTTTGGTAAAACTCCAAATTGGTAAATTTAATTTTGTAAAATCAAAATTATCTTTGTTAATTTGAATGTTTTCTCTAATAATCTAGATGTTGCTGTATGTAATCCTTCGAAGAGGGGTGACATTTAAAATATGCAATGATGTAATTAATCTGAATGGACATTGGCAGTAGCTTTGCAGGGCCTTGTGCTCATCTAGGCATTAACCCAGCTTTTGAATGGATTATGGAGAAGGTCTGAGAATGTCGGAAGAGCTAGTATGGCTAGAATGGGCAGGAGAGACAAAGAATTCAAACAGCAGATACTTTCCAACTAGTATAAAAAGTCAGTATTTTAACACATACACATTCAGTGTGTGCTATCTGTCTGATTTCTAGGGCTGCTTCAAAGGGACTTTTGAGCTTTTGATTTCATGTTGAAGCTCAGGCTAGTGAGGTAGCAATTAGATGTTGCTAGGAAGACCGTAGGTGCAATTTAGAATGAGAAAATATAAAAGTGCACAAGATAAACCATAGGTGCAATTTAGAATGAGAAAAATATAAAAGTGCACAAGATAATCAGGGTGATTTTCCAGTGAACAAAAAAATTGGGTTGCATTGAGCAAAATGATGATTTGCTCATTTAGAACACCACTGATACACACACACAGAGTTTCACATATTTACACATAGACAGACAGGAAAATATGTGTAGGCAAATGTTGGAGGAGTCTCAAATGACAATGAATAAGAAAGGTCTCTTTTGTTTTCAAACAAATATGTCTAACCTTGTTTTGTCCTTTTTTGTCAAAACTCCTTCATTACCAGATAGAGATTGGCAATATTTCAGTCCAACATTGGTAACTACAAACTCATTTCTCACCATTACTTCAGTTAGGATAGGCTTGTTGTGCGTGTTCCCAGGAGCTGCCTGTAGAGGTAAAGGGCCAGGCAGGTGGTGTCTTTGTCTTTCTTAGGGGAGGCTATAGCCCATGGCCCAGCAAACATGAAGGTAGGGAGAAGGTCACACAATCCTTTATGACTCTGACACAAACGATCAAAATAACAAGAGGACCCTCCCTTCCTGCTCTCCTGTAGCAGTGAGGAAAGAGATAGTTGTCACAAACTCTGTGCACCCCCAACAGTCAATCCCACTTCTCCCCTCTAGGACTTTTTATAGTAAGTGGGAGGGACATATTCTACTAAATTTGATCAGGTAACTGATGAAAAAAATGGGTCTTCCCTAAAGTGCAATAAATAAATTATAAATCATAACAAAGAGATACTATTTCATATCTATCATATTGGCAAAAATTATATATGACCTAGTATGGGTTTTCAGATACATTTGTGCACTCTCATTGCAGTAAAAATTGGTCTAATCTCTTCGGGGAAATTTTTGGCACTATCTTTTAAAATTAATTTTGAACATACTCAAAACATTTTTGATTGCATTAATTTAAAAGGATGCATATATCTTTTAACCCTAGATTTTAATTGCTAGGGATTTACCATTCATACCTATTGCATAAATCTAAGGGTGATTATTGCAGCATTAACATAATAAGAAAAAAAAAGGACCAAAACCGATATAAACATCGTCAATAGAGTGCAACTCTACTATATTATACATAGAACAGAATACTACAGAATTTAAACTAATTGAGGCAAATGTATACCTGCTGATTTAGAAAGATCTGGGAGATATGTTACAAGAAATTCCAAGGCACAGACATGAATAATATATGATACGATGGTATTTTTATAAAACTACATATGCAATTGTTTCTCTCTATATCCTTTTTAATTAAAACTATTTATTTTTTGTACATGCATACAAATTCTGAAAGTGTGTATAAGAACATATATATATAGTGTTTATCCCTGTGAGTGGCACTGACAATTGATGGGTGCGGAGATGCTTTTACTACTCAAATTATATACTCTCTATTGTTTGAATGTTTTAAAACTGTTTGCCTGCCTTACTGTTATAATGACAATAAAGTAGTAGAAAACTAAAATAATTCCAGTATGAAGAATGGAAGTTATAACTAAAGAATTAGTTTTTGTTGCTCCTGTAAAGGTCATCAAATTTAGCACATTGAGAAGGAGGTGGAGAACCTGTTTTGTGACCCCCTCCCCTGTTGTTCACTTGGCCATTGTTGTTTGTTGTTATAAGATCTGTGTTGTTGCCCCAGGTGCTCATACCCCCCACCCGGAAGGCCTCCTGCCCCTTGCTCATATTACCGTTGGTCACTATGGCAGCTCCTGTTCAACACAATCCCTTTGAATTAAGGCTGTGTCCACTGCATGGGTGGCATGTTGGGCGGGGGGTGGTTAGGCAAAGAGTTTGTGAAGCAGCATCTGTGTCTCTCACCCCGCCTCCAGCTAGGAGTGGCTATGGATTTTCCTTTATTCTTTAAATACCCCTGCACAACTACATGATGACAGGGATTATGATTGTAGGGTAGGGAAATTATCTAGAGCTGGAAGTCATACAAGGCTTTTCTTCTAGACCAACGGAAAAACAGTCAAGAATTTAATCCCTGGTGTACATCTACTTTCTAAAATTGGTTCTACTGTCTGCTCTTCAGGAGTACCTCCTTCCTCTCATGTATGGTGCCAATTTCTACCAACCCTTGGGAAAATGTATTCTCTGTTCAGTGTGCCTGAGAATACTAATTGTTAAGCAATAATCATCCTCTCTTTCTTCCTTAGCAATACAATCCTGAATTTATTTGATAGGATAATGTGTCCAGCTGAAAATTTACATTTCCTACACCTGCTCACATCTAGTGTGGTGAAGAGAGGTATGTAGAAGTGTTTTATGAGACTTCTAGGAAACATTTTTAAGGATGACTATGTGATTTTTGGCATGGGATTTTTGGCTTTCTTCCCTGCTGCTACTTCTTGAGGAATGCTCAGCTGTGATGCCTGGCACTTGAGCCATCATCTTGAATTATGATAATTCTCTCTATTGAGAATAAAACCTGATTCAGGTGACCTGAATCCATCTCACCTTGGGGAGATCAACAATTGGTAAAGAAACAGGGCCACGGGCCTCCCTTGGTTTTCCAGTTTCTAGAGTTACAGTACAGATTGGACAAAGTTTGGTTCCCTTTGAATTCTCTTTTCTGGAATATGTTGGAGACACACTATTTTTTCCAGTTATACAGCAGTAGTTTAAAAATATTTTTTATGGCTATTGTCTTAATGGGATGCCTCTGGGTTGCATGCATTTTGGTCACATTAACCCAGCTAATCCCCACACCAGCCCTATGTATAACTCACAGTAGAGATCTCATTTCATGTTGCTATGCAGAGTAGTACTGATTTCTTTCATTTGCGATTCTTCCCTCCTGCTTTTTAAATTGCATTAAGTTGTGAATTGCTGGCACTTCGAAATATGCCCAGTCCTGACCCAAGACCACATAATGATCACTCCCCAGACCTCATAATAAAATTACTCTTACAAGAACTTGTTTCAGTTCTTAGGCAAGGTCATGCTTGTCCATAATCTCTGATGGTAGTAGTGTAGGTGAGTGGATAAATTCCATATTTTTTTGTTTGTTTGAAAACAGTTTAATTTACCAAAAGGTTTTTTTTAATATTATTTATTTGGGGTTCAATTTGCCAACATATAGTGTAACACCCAGTGTTCATCCCATCAAGTACCCCCTCAGTGCCCGTCACCCAGTCACCCCATCCCCCCACCAACCTCCCCTTCCACTACCCCTTGTTCATTTCCTAGAGTTAGGAATCTCATGTTCTGTCTCACGCTCTGATTTTTCCCACTCATTTTCTCTCCATTCTCCTATAATCCCTTTCACTATTTCTTATATTCCCCTTATGAGTGGAACTATATGATGATTGTCCTTCTCCGATGGACTAATTTCACTCAGCATAGTACCTTCCAGTTCCATCCACGTTGAAGCAAATAGTGGGTATTTGTCGTTTCTAATGGCTGAGGAATATCCCACTGTACACATAGACCACAGCTTCTTTATCCATCATCTGTCGATGGACACCGAGGCTCCTTCCACAGTGTGGCTATTGTGGACATTGCTGCTGTGAACATCGGGGTGCACGGGTCCCGGCGTTTCACTGCATCTGTGTCTTTGGGGTAAATCCCCAGCAGTGCAATTGCTGGGTCGTAGGGCAGGTCTATTTTTAACTCTTTGAGGAACCTCCACACAGTTTTCCAGAGTGGCTGCACCAGTTCACATTCCCACCAACAGTGCAAGAGGGTTCCCCTTGCTCCACATCCTCTCCAAGATTTGTTGTTCCCTGTCTTGTTAATTTTCCCCATTCTCACTGGGGTGAGGTGGGATCTCATGGTGGTTTTGATGTGTATTTCCCTGATGGCCAGTGATGCGGAGCATGTTCTCATGTGCTTGTTGGCCATGTCTAGGTCTTCTTCTGTGAGATTTCTGTTCATGTCTTTTGCCCATTTCATGATTGGATTGTTTGTTTCTTTGCTGTTGAGTTTAATAAGTTCTTTATAGATCTTGGAAACTAGCCCTTTATCTGATATGTCATTTGCAAATATCTTCTCCCATTCTGTAGGGTGTCTTGTAGGTTTGTTGACTGTTTCTTTTGCTGTGCAGAAGCTTTTTATCCTGATTAAGTCCCAATATCTAATTTTTCCTTTTGTTTCCCTTGCCTTCATAGATGTGTCTTACAAGAAGTTGCTGTGGCCAAGTTCAAAAAGGGTGTTGCTGGTGTTCTTCTCTAGGATTTTGATGGATTCTTGTCTCACATTTAGATCTTTCATCCATTTTGAGTGTATTGTTGTGTCTGGTGTCAGACAATGGTCTAGTTTCATTCTTCTGCAAATGGCTGTCCAATTTTCCCAGAACCATTTATTGAAGAGACTGTCCTTTTTCCAGTGGAGAGTCTTTCCTCCTTTGTCGAATATTAGTTGACTATAAACTTGAGGGTCCACTTCTGAATTTTCTATTCTGTTCCTTTGATCTATGTGTCTGTTTTTGTTCCAGTGCCACACTGTCTTGATGATCACAGCTTTGTAGTACAACCTGAAATCAGGCATTGAGATGCCCCCAGCTATGGTTTTCTTTTTCAATATTCCCCTGGCTATTTACAGAAATCTTAAGATGATTTGTTCCAACTCTCTGAAGAAAGTGCATGGTGTTTTAATAGGGATTGCATTAAATGTGTAAATTGCCCTGGGTAGCATGAACATTTTCACAGTATTATTTCTTCTAATCCATGAGCATGGAATGTTTTTCCATCTCTTTCTGTCTTCCTCAATGTCTTTCAGAAGTATTCTGTAGTTTTTAGGGTATAGATTCTTTACCTCTTTGGTTAGGTTTATTCCTAGGTATCTTATGCTTTTGGGTGTAATTGTAAATGGGATTGACTCCTTAATTTCTCTTTCTTCAGTCTCGCTGTTAGTGTATAGAAATGCCACTGATTTCTGGCCATTGATTTTGTATCCTGCCACACTGCCGAATTGCTGTGTGAGTTCTAGCAATCTCGGGGTGGAGTCCTTTGGGTTTTCTATGTACAGTATCATGTCATCTGCAAAGAGGGAGAGCTTAACTTCTTCTTTGCCAATTTGAATGCCTTTTATTTCTTTTTGTTGTCTGATTGCTGAGGTTAGGACTTCTAGGATTATGTTGAAGAGCAGTCGTGAAGAAGCATTCCTGTCATGTTCCTGATCTTATGGGAAAGGTTCTCAGTATTTCCCCATTGAGAATGATATTTGCTGTGGGCTTTTTGTAGATGGCTTTTAAGATGCTGAGGAATGTTCCCTCCATCCCTACGCTCTGAAGAGTTTTGATCAGGAATGGATGCTGTATTTTGCCAAATGCTTTCTCTGCATCTATTGAGAGAATCATATGGTTCTTGTTTTTATCTCTTATTGATGTGATCTGTCACGTTGATTGCTTTACGAGTGTTGAACCAGCCTTGCATCCTGGGGATAAATCCCACTTGGTTGTGGTGAATAATCTTCTTAATGTACTGTTGGATCCTATGGGCTACTATCTTGTTGAAATTTTTGCATCTGTGTTCATCAGGGATATTGGTCTATAATTCTCCTTTTTGGTGGGGTCTTTGTCTGGTTTTGGAATTAAGGTGATGCTGGCTTCATGAAACGAGTTTGAAAGTATTCCATGCATTTCCATCTTTCAGAACAACTTTAGTAGAATAGGAATTGTTTCTTTAAATATTTGATAGAATTCCCCCTAGAAGCCATCTGGCCCTGGACTTTTGTGTCTTGGGAGGTTTTTAATGACGGCTTCAATTTCCTTCCTGGTTATTGGCTCGTTCAGGTTTTTTATTTCTTCCATTCCAGGTTTGATAATTTGTGGTTTTCCAGAAATGGGATCCATTTCTTCTAGATTGCCTAATTTATTGGCATATAGAGGTTCATAATACGTTTTTAAAATCATTTGTATTTCGTTGGTATTGGTGGTGATCTCTCCTCTTTCATTCATGATTTTATTAATTTGAGTCTTTTTTCTTTTTAATAAGGCTGACTAATAGTTTATCTATCTTATTAATTCCTTCAAAGAACAAATTACTGGTTTTGTTAATCTGTTCTACAGTTCTTCTGATCTCTATTTCATTGAGTTCTACTTGAGTCTTTAATTCTCTTCTTCTGCTTGATGTAGGCTTTATTTGCTGTTCTTTCTCTAATTCCTTTAGGTGTGAGGTTAGCTTGTCTATTTGAGTTTTTTCCAAGTTTTTTTTTTTGGATTTTATTTATTTTTATTTATTCATGGCAGAGAGAGAGAGAGGCAGAGACACAGGCAGAGGGAGAAGCAGGCTCCACGCAAGGAGCCTGAAGTGGGACTTGATCCCGGGTCTCCAGGATCATACCCTGGGCTGAAAGTGGTGCTAAACCGCTGAGCCACTGGGGCTGCTCAGTTTTTTCCAATTTTTTGATGGATGTTTGTATTGTGATCTATTTCCCTATTGGACTGCTTTTGCTGTATCCCAAAGGTTTTGAATGGTTGTGTCTTCATTTTCATTAGTTTCCATGAATCTTTTCAATTCTCTAATTTCCTGGTTGACCCATTGATCTTTTAGCAGGATGCTCTTTAACCTCCATGTGTTTGAGTTCCTTCCAAACTTCTTCCTTTGATTGAATTCTAGTTTCAAAGAATTGTGGTCTGAAAATATGCTGCAGACAATCCCAATCTTTTGGTATTGGTTGAGACCTGATTTGTGACCCACTATATGGTCTATTCTGGAGAAAGTTCCATGAGCACTTGAGAAGAATGTGTATTCAGTTGCATTCGGATGGAACGTTCTGTATATATCCGTGAAATCCACCTGGCCCAGTGTGTCATTCAAGGCCCTTATTTGTTAGTGTTCTGCTTAGAAAATCTGTCATTTGCTGAAAGTGCCATGTTGAAGTCTCCTACTATTAGTGTATTATATAACCTAAGTATCTGATATACTTGGCTCCCACATTAGGGGCATAAATATTCATGATTGTTAGGTCCTCTTGTTGGATAGACCCTTTAAGTATGATGCAGTTTCCCTCTTCATCTCTTACTACAGTCTTTGGGATAAACTGTAATTTATCTGATATGAGGTTTGCTACCCCAGCTTTCTTTTGAGGACTATTTGAATGGTAAATGGTTCTCCACCCATTCATTTCCAGGGTGTAGGTGTCCTTAGGTCTAAAATGAGTCTCTTGTAGGCAGCAAATAGATGGGTCTTGCTTTTTTATTCAGTCTGAAACCCTGCGTCTTTTGATGGGATCAATTTAGCCCATTCATGTTCAGAATTACTATTGAAAGATATGAATTTAGTGTCATCGTAATACCTATTCAGTCCCTGCTTTTGTGGATTGTTTCCTTGGACTTCCTCTTTCTTTTACAGAGTCCCCCTTAATATTTCTTACGGAGCTGGTTTGGTGGTCACATATTCTTTCAGTTTCTGCCTACTTTGGAAGCTCTTTATCTCTCATTCTATTCTGGATGAGAGCCTTGTAGGATAAAGTATTCTTGGCTGCACGTTCTTCTCATTTAGGACCCTGAATATATCCTGCCAGCACTTTCTGGCCTGCCAGGTCTCTGTGGAGAGGTCTGCTGTTAATCTGATATTTCTCCCCATATAAGTTAGGGATCTAACTTGAATGTTTCACTATTAAATGTAGAGGTGTTGAATGTTTTTTATTGATTTTGGCGGAGAAGAACCTCTCTATCTCCTGGATCTGAATGCCTGTTTCCTTCCCCAAATTAGGGAAGTTCTCAGCCATATTGTTCAAATATGCTTTCTGGCCCTCTGGCCCTCTTAGCTTCCACCATTGTAGAATGAAACCAAAAAACATATCTTGTATATCTTCCCAAATTAAATCGAATATGTTGAAAGGAATCTAGAAGTGGAAAATGTATCTAGGACCTGTCATTATAGATATATGAAAGTCAAAAAGGAAGAAACTTAAAAATGAAGAGGTGGTAAAATAATGTAGTTAAGGTGGGAAAAGAGAAAAAAAATTGGAGATTTATAGTCTGATATAAAAACCAGTTGTACTGGAAAAAGGAAAAAAAAAAAAAGGGTGTAGGTACCCTCTGGTTCTATATACTGTAAGTCCCTTGACCTACCCTGGAGCTTTCCAGTGCTGCTGGGTCCAGACCTGCTCTCCCCCTGTCCTTGCTGCTGGTCTCTGGGGGAGGGGCTGCTGTGCTCTCAGGTGTGTGCACCTGGGGAGATACACCGCCCCCCCCACTCAGTGCACAGGGTGACACCAGGAGGAACAACCACACTGGGGGCGGCCAGGTCTCCAGCCCTGGGGTCAGCCCCCCCCCCCCAGTAACCACCACAGTTCCCAGTCCGCACTGGCCTGGGTGCTCCCGGGGTGGAGGGTGCTGACCTGCACAGCTCAGGGGCACCCCTCGGCAGGAGGGTTCCCCGTCCTGTGCCCACCCCTCCTGCGGGGAACCACAGGATCCTGGGCTGTCTCCCCCGCACCCTGGAGTCCCGGTCTGGAATCCCGCTCCTGGGGCTGCGGCCGGGCCCCTGAGGCAGCAGGACGCAGCCCCCTCTCCCGGAGCCCCCCGCCAGCTGGCTTACCCGAGGCCCCCACCCTTTACCAGACCCCCGAGGTGGGTGCGCTGTCCCTGGGTGCCCCTCCTCTGACAGTGACCCCGGGACTGGAGGCCCCCGCCCTTTCTCGGTTCCCCCCCTGCCCCTCCCGGGTCCCCCAAGTGCCCGCTGAGCCCGTCCCCTCCGGGAGGGAACTGGGAGGAGGGAACGTCCCAGCGTCCACAGGCGGGGCTCTCCTGTCCCCAGGCTCCCCTCCCCCAGCCCCTCCGGGTGGGGGTCTCCTGTCCCCAGGCTCCCCACCCCCAGCCCCTCCGGGCGGGGCTCTCCTGTCCCCAGGCTCCCCACCCCCAGCCCCTCCGGGTGGGGCTCTCCTGTCCCCAGGCTCCCCCCCCCCTCCCCCCCCTGGGTGGGGCTCTCCTGTCCCCAGGCTCCCCACCCCCAGCCCCTCCGGGTGGGGCTCTCCTGTCCTCAGGCTCCCCACCCCCAGCCCCTCCGGGTGGGGCTCTCCTGTCCTCAGGCTCCCACCCCTCCCCCTCTGGGTGGGGCTCTCCTGTCCCCAGGCTCCCCTCCCCCAGCCCCTCCGGGTGGGGCTCTCCTGTCCCCAGGCTCCCCACCCCTCCCCCTCTGGGTGGGGCTCTCCTGTCTCCAGGCTCCCCTCCCCTCCCCCTCTGGGTGGGGCTCTCCTGTCTCCAGGCTCCCCTCCCCCAGCCCCTCCGGGTGGGGCTCTCCTGTCCCCAGGCTCTCCTCCCCCCCTCCCCTCCGGGTGGGGCTCTCCTGTCCCCAGGCTCCCCTCCCCCTCTCCCCTCCGGGTGGGGCTCTCCTGTCCCCAGGCTCTCCTCCCCCCCTCCCCTCCGGGTGGGGCTCTCCTGTCTCCAGGCTCCCCTCCCCCAGCCCCTCCGGGTGGGGCTCTCCTGTCCCCAGGCTCCCCACCCCTCCCCCTCTGGGTGGGGCTCTCCTGTCTCCAGGCTCCCCTCCCCTCCCCCTCTGGGTGGGGCTCTCCTGTCTCCAGGCTCCCCACCCCCAGCCCCTCCGGGTGGGGCTCTCCTGTCCCCAGGCTCTCCTCCCCCCCTCCCCTCCGGGTGGGGCTCTCCTGTCCCCAGGCTCCCCCTCCCCCCTCCTCTCTGGGTGGGCTCTCCTGTCCCCAGGATCCCCCCCGCCCCCCCCCCCCCCCCCCGTTCGGCTCCTCACGGCCTCTCCCCCACTGGGTCCTTGTTTATTTTATTTTCTCACCTTCCTTTCTGGTTAGAAGCGCAAACCCTTCTTTCTGTCCCTCGGCTCTTTTTACATCTCAGGTGGGATGGGCAGGTGTTCAGGATGGAGTGACCGTCATCCAGGTGGTTGGGGGTGGGGAGGGGAGGCCCTGCTCCTCCCCTCTCCGCCCTCACCCCTAATTTCCATCCTGTGATCGTAGATATTAGAAGCATTATTTCAAGAAAGGGTGAGGGGTTCCCTGGGTGACTCACTGGTTGAGCGTCCAACTTAGGCTCAGGGTGTGATCCTGGGGTCCTGGGATCAAGTCCCACGTCGGGCTCCCTGCATGGAGCCTGCTTCTCCCTCTGCCTGTGTCTCTGCTTCTCTCTCTGTGTCTCTCATGAATAAATAAATAAATTAATTAAAATCTTAAAAAATAAAAAGAATGGGTGATCTGTTTGCCTTCGTCTGTACGAGGCACATACGGACAGAAACTACGTGCAACGAAAGACCCCTCATGCACCGGAGAGAGGCAGTTCCCGATGACTAGGGGAGCCTCCCGTCTGGGTGCTTCCCTGTGGGCTGAAGCCTGTTATCTGAGATTTCATAGGACATGTTGATTTGAGTTATCTGAGGCTTTGGAACCTCCATAAATACTTACATGTCACAGGAAAGATATTAAGTGTAAAATAATTTTGATCTGTAAGCTGGACATGAAAGGTGGAGCTATCAATTTCTTTGAAGCAAGTATCCACGGGGATGGACAGGTCAGCTTGCAGTTTGGGGCAGGATATCAAGGCACAGGTGCCTCGCGCTCTTAGCACCCTGGGCCTGGGAAGTGGAGAGGCAGCAGCCCGAGAGCCCTGGGTTCTTGCAATAGGTCTAAGGGGCAACAGAATATAACACTCATGATTTATTTATAAGTTTCCCCTACATGTTCTTGTATGGACTGTATGTTCAGTCGGTTTGAGACCTGTGTTTCTTTAGATCCCAAGCAGGGTTACGTGAATTGATATAGCAAATATTTTAGTAATGATTTCACAATGCATGCCCGTTGATACTTATTCTTTAATATTCTTTTATTCCCTTTAATATAAGATTATTTTTAAAAGGCCAGAAGATCCAACTTTAGGAATAAAGATTTTTAAAAATATGTGTATGCTATTATCTTCCCTTGCTCTGCAGGATGAATAAATTATCCCAAATTCACTTTACATGCTTAGTGTTTTTGAATACATACAGTTCAATCTTGAGTTACCTGTTAGGGCATTATTTCTGGATAAAAGACTTAAAATTGGATGTTACAGGTCACAGATCTGTATTTATATATCAATTTCATGCTTCAGAAACATAGCTTCTTATAATACTTGATTACCAAATTATGTTGTGTATAAAAACACATAAATGTGAGTGCTAGTGTTGTTTCAATGCCTGGAGAAAAGAAATTGGCTAGTCTAGAAATGAGACACAAAAAGCAAAATCAGTATCAATTGTTTAAGGAGAATCATTTGCCTATTCTAAACCATATTGATAGCTTAGCCAAAAAAAAAAAAAAAAAAAAACTTCTAAATTATGAGACATATAATAGTCATGGGGAGAGTTGCTTTCACTAATCCAAACCCTTTTAAACAAATGATTTGTAAAATAATTGCTCTAAGGAAGAGGCTACAGTGGCACCATCGTTGGCATCTGCGTGGGTGGAATGCTGCAGAACGTCTTTTGGGGACATAAGTTACAGGGTTTAAATGCATCCACAGAAGTAAAAAGGGACCACAGATTAGAAAGAAACTGACTTGGAATGGGAGAAACAACAGAAAACAAAAATAAAATTGCTTCCTGATTTCAGTTTGTGTTGAAAAATGGTTGTCTATGGCTAGTTGCACCGAATGTATAATAAACTAACATGTTTTTCCTGATGAAGAGTGCTTTATGCTTCTGGGAGCTGTGTTGGACAATTCACAGGCATGTTAAAATAGAGCCTGATGTACCCTCAATCCTAAATTTTTTTGGTCATATTTTTGCTGGCATGATCCTTTGAAGCTTTTGCTGCGGGAATGTATTAGAAGAATAAAATAAGCTTAGTGTGTGCTGAGAGAGAAAAGCAAACAAATAGACACATATGCATATCAAAATCAATATCATAAAATGGCAAGCACACCCATTTGCCCTGAAGTTCCTCTAGGTTTTATCACAAGCTATAGCCGAGAGCTATAAAGTGGTTTTCTCTGTTCTCATTTTGGGAGGTTGGGCGAGAAAGCTATGAATGAAAAACTACTCAAAAATGAGGAAAGAAAAAAGAGCTGAAAGTGTTTTGGGTGTATGTGTTTGAAGACAGAGCCAAAGTCACCCTGTGAAAACCCTTTGGTGCAGACCAGCTTCTCGGTACGGGCTGTATCAGAAAGTACTGACCTCATGGCAAGGAGCTGGTGGTAATCCTGGATCCTCCCCTACCAGCGAGTTTAGTGCTCTTTTTATTTCTCTGTCTCCTCTTTTCTGAAAGAGAGATTGATTTTACCCGGTGAACTGGGTTGAATAAGGTTATCCGGGTCCAACTTGAGGTCCACTCAGAACCTCAGCCTGTGACCTCTTTTGGAAATAGAGTCTTTGCCAATGTAATCAAGCTAAAGTAAGGTCATACTGGATTAGGGTGGGCTTTTTTTTTCTCATGTTGTGTAAGAGTCTCACATTTACAAAAATCACAAGACCTGCAATTGTTCTAAAATGCATTTTTCTATATTTTAATTTTGTTTTTTTCCCCAACCACTTTGTTGAGGTATAATTGACATACAAAAAGCTGTACACATTTAAGATACACAAACTCGGTGGGTTTACAGAGAAATACACACTTTGAAGCCATTACCACGATGTGAGCCATAAATATATCCATCACCTCAAGTTTGCTCATGCCTTCCTTCTTGTCCGTATTATTTTCTTGTAACAAGAGCATTCAACACAAGGTCTACTATTTTAATAATACTGCATCATGTATTTAAAAATTTGCCAGCTATGGCACTATGCTGTACAGGAGGGCACTAGGACTTACTGATCTCGTATAACTAAAGTTTTATGCCTTTTGCCTGATACTGGCCCCTTTCCCCTACCCCCATCCCCAAGCAACCACCCCAGGCAATCTGTGTTGTGCCCAGTGACAGGATTTCCTTTTTTTTTCTTTTTAAGGCTGAATAATATTTCATTGTATGTCTATACCACATTTTCTTCATCTATTCACCCATCATGGAAGTGTTGGTTGCTTCCATGTCTTGGCTATTGTGACTCATGCTGCAATGAACGTGGGAACGCAGATGGCACTTTGATCCTGATTTCAATTCCTCTGAATACATATCCAGAGGTAGAAATGCTGGATTCTTTGGTAGTTCGGTTTTCAATGTTTCGAGGCATCTCCATATAGTTTTCTGTAGTGGCTGCACTAATTTTCATTTCTACGAACTGTGTATGAATGTTCCCTTTTCTCCACATCCTCGCCAATTCTTACTATCTTTTTCATTTTTTACAATAACTATCCTATAGCTATAGGAGTGAGGTAATATATCATTATGGTTTTGATTTGCATTTTCCTCATGATTAATGATGTTGAGTACCTTTTATACACCTTTTTATACACCTGTTGGCTATTTGTATGTCTTCTTGGAGAAGTGCCTATTCAGTTTCTTTGCTCATTTTTTAATTGGATTTATTTTGCCTTTGAATTATTCAGGTTATTTATATATTTTGGACATTAACCATTTATCAGATATGGTTTATAAATGCTTTCTCTGATTCCATAGGTTGCTTTTTTAATTTTGTTGATGTTTCCTTTGCTGTGCGGAAGCTTTTTAGTTTGACATAATCCCTCTTGTCTATCTTTGTTTGTGTTGCCTATGCTTTTGGAATTATATCCAAAAGATTATTGCCAAGGCAAATGTCAAGAGCTTTTGCCCTATGCTTCTTATAGGAATTTTACAGTTTCAAATCTCAATTTAAAGCAGAAATTCCTTTCAAGCCAAGGAATCCAAGGATTGCCAGCAGCCACTGGAAGCTAGGAGAGAGACATGGGACCTATTCTCCTTTGCAGGCTTCAGAATGAACTAACCTTGCCAACACTTTGATTTCAGACTTCTAGCCTCTAGAAACTGTGAGACAATAAATATCTGCTTTAAGTCACCTAGTTTATGCCACTTTTATTATTATTATTATGGCAACCTTAGGAAATTAATATACCTATTTTACACAAAGAGTAGAAAATTAAAGTGAGATTTAAAAGTCCAACATAAGAATGCTAGCTAATATATGTAGAGCATTATCTAATGAGATACAATAAGAAACAAGGGCAGGAAGGAATACATTTTTAATTTGTATAATCATTACATTAAGATTGAGATTCCCCAATGTTTTGCAACTATAATTTCAGAAGTAAGCTCTGATGCAGCTTCCACTCAACACAAGCCTTTATGGGAACCCTAAACACTGGAAGAGATTACTATGGTTGCAGTAACCAGTACAGAGACCCAGTTGGTAAGCCTATGAAATTTATCAAAATAAATCCAGTGCTCATGTATATCTTTTACATAAGGATTAATGTCTTATAATAAGAATATTTTAATTACCTGATTCAAATGTTAATAAAAATGGCAAAGAGAAAAGAAGATCTAAGTAGAACTTTGATCTGAGCAATAAATTATTGATGATAAAGATATTTATCTTTATCAAAAATTTCCTTTGCACTCCTTAACATTGTTAGGGAAACAATGAAAATCTTACCATAGTATAATTCTTCTTAGATTCACTTTCATTCAGGAGAGAAAATAATAGTTGCTAATTAATATATGTAATATCATATAAGCAACTGATTCATCAAATTAACATTCTGACACTCTCCTGGCATACGTTAAAATTTGGATGTATGGAAAACTTCAGCATTTTTTGTCTTTTTCCTTGCAATGAAGAAGTTAATGTTTGGTCTTGACAATTATACTTAAGGATCCTGTGTCAGAAACACTAGTGCGGAATGCTGAAAAGCTGCAAAATACTTGGAAATGGTTTAATCTCTGAGGGAAGAGTTAAATCTCTGAGTACCGGGCAAAAAACAAATTGAAGAGAGTAGATGATTTTCAGGCAAAGACTAGACCTATTCAACCATGTTAAATTTGGAAGCAGAAATAAAGTATTTAATTAGGTTGGATTTCTGGGCATCAACTTCATAGGAATGATAAATATGCTTCTGTATCCTGCCATCTTCATGATGAGCCAAGTCTAAGAGATTTACTCAGCTCCATTCATGGAGCCTTTGGGTACTCTGATTTGACAAAGCTAACAGTTCTCTGTTGCCCAGCCTCTAAACCTAACCTGATTGCAATTTAAATCTGTTCTTAAATGTCGTTGCCTTATGCAGGGTGAGTGACCTGGCCCCTCAGGATAAATCAGTTCTGTACCAATAGACCAGGTCAGACAGGTACACCCCTGGACACCAAATACAGGTTATGTTTGCGTCAGGAATCCTAAGGCCAAGTAGTTCTTTTTTCTTCTCATTCTGTTGTTACATTACTAGGTTGCAAAAAAAATAAATAAAATTAGGGACACCTGGATGGCTCAGCAGTTGAGCGTCTGCCTTCACCTCAGGTCCTGATCCCGGGATGCAGGATTTAGTCCTGCATTGGGTGCCTTGTGGGGAGCCTACTTCTCCCTCTGCCTGTGTCTCTGCCTCTCTTTCTCTCTCTGTCTTTCATGAATAAATAAATAAAATCTTAAAAAAAAAACAAAGAAAGAAAATTAACAAGCAAAGGTCAAAATTTTAGTCCCAGATACCTAAATTACTGTCTGTTCTGCTCCCTTTCTGTCTTGTTGCATAAAGAAGATGCATACATCTAGAATTTGATGGTGTTTACAACGACTTGTAGAGGTGAGAGAGTCTACCTTTTGAGAACTTTGATCCTTTCAAGAAGATCTAGAAAAGTCCTGAATGCCTGAGATCATTGATACGGATGTGGAAAAGGATGCTTCACTAGGATAAGTATGTCGTTTCTGTTACCTGAAAATAGAGTAGAAAAGAGCAACCTAAAGGGACTTCCTCTTTCAATGAATAAATCTGACTTTTTAATCAGGGATGGCACAGAAGGGGTATTTCTAAAAACTCTTACTTATGAATGATTTCTGTTGTGTTCTAGTTTGACTTTGAGTTAGGCTTTGTCTTAAAATCGATAAAATTTGAATGTTTCCTCTGGATCAATTACCTTAAGCCAATACTTGACTAGCTTGCTGGTCACCACTGATGCTTTTGCTAGTATTGGGTTAGTTACAAAATTTAAATGGAATTTTTTTCAAACTTCATATTTCTGCCCCCCCCCTTTTCAAAACATTAACTGAAACACACTGAATCAATTAATCTTATTAGCCAAAAGAATACCTGTCTCAAATAATTTAGTGGTTCCACAAACATAGATTTGTACTTTTAAATTCCCCACCCAACACTAATTGAATGAATACATCAATGAATGGATGAATCAATCATTGAATCAGTGGATGAAGAAGTTAGGAAGATTTTAAGGATATGCCTATTGCAAATGGATTTTAGAACACATTAGAAAAAATATTGTAAATGACATAAAAATAGACGTTTGGAAGTTTCATGCCCTTAAAATTGAGATCAGGTCAGAATATTTTATGAGTATTCACCACATAAAATCATTAAGAGGAAGACAAGTACAGTCTTAAAAGATTTAGTCTAATTAACTGGTCAAAGAGTAAAAAGGAGATTCAAGTAATTTATAAAATGTATATTGAGAAAATATCCAAGAAGAATAAGTGATACAAACTCTGAAAGTTAAAAACCAAATTTTACAGGGAATAATGGAATGTTTAGATATATGAGGTCTATTGAATAGTTAAGAAAATATTTCTCTTTTGCTTGTCAAACTCAGCTAAATTTTCCATTTCCCTAGTGTGATAAAATTGAATAATCCAAATGAAAATATAGGATGGTAGGATACAGATTTTAAAAGAATTAAACATTTATTTAAGACGTTCATTTTCAGGCAGCCCGGGTGGCTCAGCGGTTTAGCACCGCCTTCAGCCCAGGGTGTGATCCTGGAGATGTGGGATGGAGTCCCACATCGGGCTCCCCCCGGCATGGAGCCTGCTTCTCCCTCTGCCTGTGTCTCTGCCTCTCTCTCTCTCTCTCTGTGGTTCTCATGAATAAATAAATAAAATCTTAAAAAAAAAAGGCATTCATTTTCAATAATACTACTGTGGCTTATGTACCTGAGCAGACCTCCATCTAAGAAAGAATAATCCAGGATAAATATTAAATGAACTGATGAATTTCAGGAAAGCAAGGACTTCTCAGGTTAAAAAACTAATCAAAGGCAGGAACCCAAAGAAGTAAAGAAAATAGTGAAATTTGTTTTCACATGAAGGCATTTGCTGGGCCTGTGAACTTGTGCTATATTTTGAAGAACTCTCACAGTTTGGGGAAAAAAAGACAAAATCCAGGACCTGCGTAAAGTGGAGGATGCAATATTAAGCCCTTATATCTTAAAGTCGGCACTCTAATGGGTGTATAACAATAATTCAGAGATCATCTTCTCTGCCACTGTCAAACAGGACCACAAGAAAAATTAGTTACCTAAATATGACACTGAGATGGGGTGGGGGATATCATTAGTAAACATTTGTAAACACCAGATTGACCTCATGCAGCTTTGAAACTTAAATTTATGTTGCCTTTGAGATATAAAAATATAAAGTTAGAGGATTGCTGTCTGATAATTTCCCCAGGCACTTGGCAGAGGCAAATGCAGAACTTAAAGGATCTTGTTTTCATCTTAATCATCTTAAATGTTTCCCACAATAATAACTAAGAACAGAAAAACACAAAGTACCATAAGCAAGAGCCATCAGAAAAACATCCTCAAGCCTCAGATATTGTAATTTTCAGATGCAGAATATAAAATATCTATGCTTACTCTACTTAAATAAAAGACAAGCTTAAATTACATTCATGGGACAAAAACAATAAAGAAAAATCAAACATATTTGACAAAGAATCAAGCATAACTCTTAGAAATAAAAATAATAATATCAAAAATAAAACCCAGTAGAAGGGAACATTATAGTAGAACTGAAACAAACAAGTAAACTAAAAAAGAAATTATAAACTAAAAAAAAATCATTTATGATCTAGCAAAGAGAGATAAAGGTCTGGAAAATACAAAAAATAAGTTAGGGGATATGGAGGATAGAGTGTGAATATCTTCAAAATGTCTAAATGGAGTTCCAGGGGAAAAAAGATAAAGAATGGGCTAAGGCTATATTTAAAAAAGCCAGTGGCAGAAAATTGTTTAAGAACTGGGAAGACATCAATCTATAATTTCTAGGAGTCCTCCAAATTTTAGGCAGATAAAAAAAAATCGGAAACTAGACAAGACAGCAAATATACAATGATTTTAAAAGCAAGCATTGAGGAAAGACTCAGAAATAATATAACTTTTTCTTAGCAACAAGGGAAGGCAAAAGACCATGAAATGATGTGCTAACAGAAAGTACCTATTGATATAAAATTGCATAACCAGCAAACAATGTCTTTATGGTAGGATAGTGCAATAAACATATTTGCCAACTAAAAGGAACTGGAGATAGTTTTTCACTGTTAGACTTCCAGCAAAAGAAACCCTGGAGGATATACCTGAGGCAGAAGGAAAGCCATATAAGATGGAAGGTCAGAGATTCAAGAATAGAGTGCAGGAAATAGCAGATTTGTGCAAATCTATATAAACATCTATCATATAAAACATAAGTAATAATGTCCAGTCCAAGTGAATTATAGACCTATTGTAAAACCCAAAGCTGTTAAAGTTTTCAGAAGTTGATATCCAAAAATATCTTCATGATTGCAAGACAGGAAAATTTCTTTTTAAGGCACAAACCCTACTAACCTTTAAAAAAATAGATTGCTAAAATATGATTACATTAAACTTATGATTTTCAAAACTTCTGATAATCTACATGCACTAGAGAGGGAACACAACATCAAAAGGAGAAGAAAAAGCAGAAACTGGGAAAAGATATATAACTGAGGAATACAAATATCTAGAATATATAAGGAACTCCAACAAATCGTTAGTGAACAGCAAAACTCAAGAGAACAAACTCAACAGATTTCAATAGGTGCTTTACAAAAGAATAAATCCAAATGGTGATTATACTTACGAAATGATGCCCAAGCAAACATGCACAGAAATGTTTATAGCCATTTTTTATTAAACAAAAAAAAGAGGAAATAATATGAATGTCCATTATCAGTAGATTAGCTACATACACTGTGATAGGTTTTCACAACAAAATATTACAGATCTATGACAAAGAAACTAGCTATGGGCATCATCATGGAGTTCACAAATGTAATTTTGAATAAAAGAGAAGTCATATGGCTTTATTTATACAGATTCAAAAACTTGTAAAACTAAAAAGTGTATTGTTTGGAAAATCTATGTGAGAAAATTATAAGCAAAACCCTGATAATTATTCTGCAAGTTAGATGTCAATCACCTCTGGTGCAGAGGCAGAGAGATTAGTTTGAGGGGGGTACACAATTTTTAAAGTTTCTGGCAATTTTCTATTTCTTATCCTAAAAATGGTGGTGAAATGAGTGCTCGGTTCTCTAATGTTAAGGACAATACCTGACCCAGAGCAGGAGCCCAGTAAATGCTGTGCAGTGAATGACGGATGAGTCTCTCTACCTTTGAAATTCATCCTTTATTTTTCTTTTTAAAAAATTTGTAAGAAGTCTTCCTTTATATACCTTTCCCAGTCAGCTTGGCCTGCTGTAGGAGGATATCATAGACCGGGTGGATCAAACAGCAATCTACCAGAATTCTGAAGGCTGGAAAGTCCAACATCAGGCATCCAGCAGATTTCAATTCTTGATTCTCTTCCTGGTTGGCAGCCTGCTGCCCTCTTGCTGTTACCCTCACAGGGTGGAGAGAGGGAGAGTAAGCTCTGCAGCGCCTTCTCATGAAGACACTAATTCTGTCACAGGAGCTCCACCCACATGACTTCATCCAACCCAAATTCCCTCCCAATAGCTCCACTTCCTAATGTCATCATATGTTGGGTGGGGGGAGGGGAGTGGTTAGGGTTTCAACATATGAATTTTGTGGAAACACAAACATTCAGTAAAATTAAAAATTTTGAATTAAGATCTCCCTTGGAAAAAGACACTTAGAGCTGATTTTAAGGACCATTTTTTTCCAATGTGAACTCCAGGTAAGGATTACATCTTAGTTGCTCTTTTATTGCAGCACCTAACAAGGTACTGGGTACCTGATAAGTCTCAGAAACTATTAACCAGCCAGAAAAAAAGAAATAATTATTTTGGTTGAGATAGTGCCCTCTTATCATAATGAAGAGAAAATTCAACTGTTGTTGTTTTGGAATGTAAGAAGAACCCCTAGGATCAGCAGTTCATCTGGGGTAACAAGCTAGTTCCAACCCAAAAATGGCCCATTTCTAGAGAGGTTGTAATGGTGATATTCAATAATCGTTTGCACCGTAGCATGCATTACTGTAGCTAGATAACTAATCAGCTGAAGATAGGGACTACAGAGAGAGGAGAGGGATGATGAGCTTTTCAGAAATGATTGAGTTACCCCCTCACTTTTAATTTTGCTTGTCTGGCAGACCATTCCAGGGATACAGTTCTGCCCAGTAAGTGACTAGAAGCCTGGGGGCCACTGCAGAGCAGACCCAGGGATCACAGAAACTCACACTTTATGTGGACACACACCTCAACCATCACAAGTCTTTTCTAAGGTCTCTGAGCCTAATGCATTTATCATATTCTCACACCCTCCTTTCCTACCTCTTGGATTTCAATGGTTAGTTTGTCCTTTGGGGGTGTCTGACAAGGTTTACTGTCTTACTGCCTCGCCAAAGTAACCATCTGAAGAGATCTCTGTAGCTGTGTGATAAAAAGGAAGTGAACTTGTTCCAGTAACAAGACTGGGACGAGTTAACTTGATGTGGCCCTGGAACTTGAAGTTATGAAGTTTTTACTTTGAACCTGTTGTGGACATGAGAAAATGTTAGGTTTCTAGAAAAGTCATAAAGAGGGTTAGTCACTGCTCAAAACTGGTACTCTCAATAGTCTCAGAATATCTATTAGGATTTTGCTTTTACCATGTATAATACTGATGAGCTTATCTATACATTATTGCTTAATAAGATGTAACCTTTATTACTATGCTTATTCATTAATCCTGGGAATCATGATGGAAGTGTAACACATAAAACTTACATAATATAGCATATTATGGGTGTCATATAAGTGTAATCATATATACATATTATATATGTGTGTGTGAGTGTGTGTATCTGGGTGTGTGACTCCCTGTAAGATAGATGTAGATGCAGATGTAGATGCAGATATAGATGCAGATGTGGATGTGGATACATCTTCCTGGGCAGGAATAGGAGAGACAGATGCTCTGTGCCAGGTATGTTTAGGGTTTTCTTAGACATGGTTTTGTGGTGGAAAATAGAGAGATGCTCAATGACTGTATGTGACCTCAAACAAGATTTTGTCAACTTTCCTAGGGTCCCAGAACTAATAACGTTGTTTTGAAGGCTTGGTGGCATTATAGGAGGACCAAGACCAACTTTTTACTAGTAGGCTTCTGTGGGCTTCTAAGGTAAGGAAGGCAAAGTCTGGCTTGAATCAGAATCTTAAGAGAATATACTAGTTGCATCTTGCTTGTGGGGATAATACAGAAATGGAAGCATGAACATTTACAACCGAGGAAAAAAATAACTTCAAAACAGGCCTTGACATCTATTGGCAAGCCCTGTGGCAAGACTCTTTGAAACATAAAGGTAACTGACCATTGCTCTACTTCTGCTGTGCAGTGCTGAGACATGCACTTGCAGTCAACTGTGTTGGCCTAATAAGGCGGAGGATGATAAATGTGAACTGTGATTATGCTGAGTGAACTGTACTGTGCCTTGTAATCCATTCATGTATTGATCACATAACTCCAAGATCGATAAGCTGCACCAGCTCAGATGGGCTGATTGTGGCTCAAATCCAGACCAGTCTATGTGCAATTTTGATCTGGACTTAATGGAAAATGGCCGGGCATCAAAAAACCTGAAATGAACCTTAATCACACAGACAATAACCCTTACAGATGCGCATGCCAGGAAGATCTGGGGATCTCTGTACCTCCTGATCCTAGAAGCTGACATGCCTACATGTCTCTTCCATGTGTCCTGACTACATTAAGCTTCCTCCATGTTTTTACACATATAAATTTTATTTAATTTGCCCTCTTTAATTTTTTTGGAGTCTGTGTCTGGTCATTCCATCAATCGAAGTCCAATGCTGTTATTATTTATATGGTGGTCATGTGATAATATAAACAAAGTACATAAAAGCATTTTTTCTTACTGTCTACAATCCCATTCTAATTTTGGCTCTTTCCTAAATAAAAACCCATCTTATATGATAGATAATTATGGGGCATAATGTCAGGAAAATGAAAAAAAATCCGTTTATCACTGGGGTCTACATTTTTTGTGGAGATGCTAGATCAGCATCTCCCTTTTTGTTTCTCTTTGAGAACTCTTGTCATCTAGTTATACTTAGCTATATATCTGGTCTTGCAGTTCTTACTCTATATTCTTCATCAGTAGATGAAGGAGACAGAATGACATATACCCTCCCTATCTAATGGGGAAAAGTGGCAACTTTAAGAAAGTAGAGGTTTAAAAGAGATTATTTAAAAGATAAAGGAATGCAGGAAAGATAGTTAAATTCATGCTCACCTTAACATGACATCAACCTCAAAGCTCAGGTGAACAAGGGGAAGGTGAGATTATTACCCCCAAATTAATCTTTAACAGAAATTATACATTAGCTATACAAAACAGAGGCAAAACTCTAAGAAAAAAAGGAAAAAGGAAAATCACCACCAATATTACTTAACCAGATGAATATTCCTTGGATTTCCTTAAATTTTCTTAAAATCCCCCAAAATAACCAGTTTTTTTTTTTCTTCTTAGTCTCCAATGGTGCCCACCAAACCTGTAACATTTTCCAGGACCATAGAATTTTCCATCAGCTGTCTCTTCCCTAGTGCCTTCTGGATTAGGTCTGGAAGAGATTTTCTCACTTTTCTGATAACTCTGCAATTAAAGGGGTCATAGTCATAATGATCATAATCTTTACATATCCACATAATAGAACTACAAAGTTTTGGCAGTTTGTCAAAACAAAAACAAAGCCCTTAGAAATGCTTTATGTATCTTGGGATGCCTGGGTGACTCAGCAGTTGAGCATCTGCCTTTGGCTCAGGGCGTTATCCCAAAGTTCTGGGCTCCCTGCAGGGAGCCTGCTTCTCCCTCTGCCTGTCTCTGCCTCTCTCTCTGTGTCTCTCATGAATAAATAAAATATTTAAAAATAAAAAAGAAATACTTTATGTTTTTTTGACTCTCTAAAGCATTGGCATGCTTCTACAAGATTCAGAAGAGGGTAGCAGGCCTGAAATATTGGGAAACTGAGCTTCTGGCCCCAACATAGCTTCTAGTTCTTGGGTATCTTGGAATCGTGGTGATGCCAACGCATTCTTGAATCATGGCTGGAAATCTTTGGCATACTTAACACTTTTATTGTATTGTATAACCAATCTGTTCTAGAAATTGGTTACCTCTGATTGATCCATTTGCTTATCACGTAAAACATCTCAAAATACAGCATCCAATATGTGAGAATCCATAGGGTTTCTGGAAGGAAAACTCACTAAAATGGAGGCCTCCCATGAGTTTCTTGCTCTCAAGCCAGTCTGCATTCTGCCTCCAAAAATGCTTGAAAGCTGTCATATAACTGTTTCTGTCAGTTTATGGCTCCAGGTAAGCTGATCCCAGCTGCGATTCTCTGTATTCATCTATCTCTCCAGATTTTAGGATGGCAGTTTGCCCGGGTAGTTTGCCTCAATTCTCAGAGGGGTCTAAGACAAGTCACTGATTTTCCGTGTGTTCAGCTATTTTCTTATTATAAAGATGGGAGTGATAACTTCCAAGCTCTTTACTTGTCAGAGCTGAAATTGGAATGATTCTAGGATTTTTCATATGTAAAATGAAAAAAATAATAGCTTCCCGCATGGTTTATAGAAAGGAAAGCATCTATTACCGTGTCTTGTTGCTAGCTGATTGTTAATTCCTGAACTCCGTCATATTGCATGTAAATGAACTGAAGTCCCTGTGGCTTTTCAATCATATGCTTTTATTAAGCCTGGTTTTCTCCACTTTGTACTACTACAGTTAGATTTTTAAACTCTGGAGCAGGATTTTGCACAGATACCTTAAATTTTATAGATATTCTAGGTATATATGAAGTAATAGCTATTATTATAGGTAATGAAATACAGATCTACATGGAGCTTCATGACATAGCTCAGTTGTGCCAAATGACACATCAGGGAGTGAGGAGGCTGGGAGTAGCAATGCCTGATAGAACCAGAGTACAGAGAACCAACATGAGGATTGAATCAGATGCAAATTAGAGACTTCCAAAAGAGATCAGTTAATAATAATATTACTTGAAACCAAGGAACAGTTGAAGGACTAGGGGAAGTCTCATCCTGGAGAAAGGAGATTATGACAATCATCTTAAAATATAACAAGAATGCTAAATAAAGAAGAGACTGAATTTGTTTTTGTGTCTAGAGAGATTAATCCTAAAACTCATGAATGGAAATTTAGAAGCAGATATTTTTGGCCTAATGTAAGAAAGAATTTTCTAATAGTCAATACTCTGAATATGCATATAATAGAATCCAGAGGACTTCTAAGTTATTTATAAAAAAGAATACAGCCACAGCTGGAAACTGGTCTCCATGACTCTAAGCCATAAGGGTTTATTATTCTAGGCTACTTACACATGATCTCATATGTTGTTTCATGGAGATTTTCACAATTGATCATGAGTCCAGACTTCTATAGCTCTCATAATATATCACAAATACATTTTCATATCACTGCTTTTCAATTTATCCAAACTTGATTTTTTTGTGCTTGTGTTTAATATAAATTCCATGTTAAGAAGGTCTCAGCAGATGAGAATGGCCCAGAACAAGAAAGAAAAAATACTAAAGAACAAAAACTCTACACGCCACATAGCACCCCTATTTGCCATTGGAACCAAAGATAAATCACGGTTCAGAATAACTCTTCAAATATTTTTGCTCAAGTACCTTCTTAATTTTTTTTTTTTTTTAGGATTTTATTTATTTATTCATGAGAGACAGAGAGAGAGAGACAGAGAGAGAGAGAGACAGAGAGAGAGAGAGGCAGAGACACAGGCAGAGGGAGAAGCAGGCTCCATGCAGGGAGCCCGATGTGGGACTCGATCCTGGGACTCCAGGATCAGGCCCTGAGCCGAAGGCAGTTGCTCAACTGCTGAGCCACCCAGGCGTTCCATCAAGTACCTTCTTAAACAATTTTGAAAAACTCTATGTGCAGTAATGACACCACAATTTTTCACCATGAGTATAAATATTGCAAAACATACAGGTGAGTTCAGGTGAATAGAAAACAGCAACATTTTTAAACTATTTGGGGGAGAGTTTTCAGAACAGTGGAATAAGAAATACAGAAAATCCTCTTTCCATAAAGTATGATAAAACTCAATAAAATTGTTAAAAACAACCTTTTTAAGACACTAGAAATTGATCATAGGCCTTATCGAAGAATCAAAATGATTAAATCTGGAAGAAACCATAAGAAAACACCTTTGTGACATTGAGTTAGGCAGAAATTCCTGAAATAAGATGTGAAAAGCATAAACTATAAAAAAATAATTGGCAAAATGGACTTTATCGAAATTAAAATTTTGCTCTTCGAAATTCATGCTTAATTTAAGAACATGAAAAGACAAGCTATAACTTGGAAAAATATTTGCAAAAAGTATTTAATAACTGGCTTGTATGTACAGTACATTAAAGACTCTAACAACTGAAAAATACAAAGAAAAACCAATGTGAGAAGGGTAGAAAGATCTGAACAGACTCTTCACAAAATACAATACATAGATGATCAATAAACACAAGAAGATGGTCGGCATCACTAGTCATCAAGGAAGTGCAAATTAAAACCAAAATCAGGTACTACTACATGCTTACTAGAATGGCTAAAGTTAAAAATACTGTCAATACCAAATACTGGTGAGAATCTGAAGCAACAGGAATTCTCATGCATTACTGGCAGGAATGCAAAATGGCAAAATCTAACAAAGTTAAACATGCACTGAATCCTACTCCTACATGTTTACCTAAGATAAATGAAACCATATATTCACACAATGATTTGAAAATGAATATTGTAGCATACTCTGAATTGGAAACAATTCACATGTTCCTTAGTTGGGGAATGGACAAACTCGCTGATATTCTACTTGGGACTCAAAAGGAGTGATGCAACAAAGAATGCATCTAAAAACATCACCCTAAGTGAAAAAGTCAAACACAAGTTCTAATTTAAGATTCATTTATATGAAATAAATAAGAGTGTGAAATCGGAATGAGCTAAAGCAGATGAGAGGTTGTCAGTGCTTGGGGGTTAGAGGAGAAGATGGAATGGAAAAGAAAGGACACCTTTTGGTGTGATGGAACTGTTGTATATCTTAATGAGAACGGAGGATCCATGGCTGTACACAATTACCTGTATACATTAAATGAGTGCATTTTATTATATGTAAGTTAAAACAGTGAAGCTAAAACTAAAAAAACCCAAACTATTCTTTAACAACATAAAATATGCATTCTTTCTATTCCTCTGGAAATTGTACATCTTATTACATCCACAGAATTTTATGCTAATGTAAAATGTATTTATGCTTGGAGGTCTTTTACTAATCACCCTCATATATTTCTGGACAGGTCCAATATGAAAATACATTGAAATATAGACTTCCTATCTATTAATATCACTGCTACATAAATCTCTTTTTTTCTTGATTGATGATCTTCATAATTATAATTAGTACACAATTGATCAAATTGGTCTAAATATATTTTAAATTTTGATAAATTATGATCTAAACTTAATAAGTAAACATATCTCTGAATGAGCTGGATGGAGGTGAGTGAGTAATCATTTTGAGGTGAAAGGAGACTTCTTTTTCTTTTTTTTTTTAGAGACTTCTCTTAAGTGAAGTATTTCCAATATTCTGTTTCTTTGCTGCACCAGAGGTTGTACTCCTCAGGGCAATGCATCATATCTAGAAGCTTCTGGATGGGTATGAGGGGAGCCTATTTGAAGGGTTGTTGTGAAGGAAAATAGGCAAGAAACTCATCCTAATGCCTTAATTCCAGTCACATCCTCACGTGTTCAGTTTTAAAAGAGAGAACACCTGGACAATGTGCATCTGGGAAATGGAAAACAGTTTTTTTTAAAGCTCTCACCTCCATTTCTTCTTTTCTGAGTGTGAAAACCACTGGTCCAGGGTGGTAATTATTAATCCTACCTGCTTAAAAAAATATATTGATACTCAGGCTCTACAATGGACCAACCTGATCAGAATCTCTGAGGAAGTGCCCCTGGCACCATATTTTTTCAAAAACTCTTCTGGTTACTCAAATGTGCAGCAGCCATGTTTGAGAATATCTGGTCTAGGATTTAAATTGGGAACTTGACTTTCTATATTGGAGGGCAACTGGTAAATGTTAATCTCAGTTTTCTGAATTTTATAAAGGAAAAAGTGAAAACTAACAATACCAAGAGTTCCATTTGATGGCTTGAATTTTGTGTCTTCAGAAGAGATAAAGGAAAATTATAAAGCAGGAAAAAAAAGAGAAAATATGATTGTCCTAGTCATTTCTTACTTAGTCATAATTCACAAATACGATTAAGAGAATTTTATAAAAATTTTTTTAGCTTCTCATTTCTGGGGATTTGAAAGTTAGAAAACAATTCTGCTCTAGTGTAGTCAAAGCCAAGCAAGGTAACTTATACTCTTAAGGAACATATTCTCCTGATTAATTACTTGCCAAAATACAGGACTCATATCCAAATAAATATTTTTTCTCATTTGCTGTTTTGATACTGTTCCCATTTATCTATTCCAGTAAAAAAAAAATAAAGATCACTTATTCTTTTCATACAATGTTTACTAGAAATTAACAAAATTTGCTGCTTAAGGAATTTTGCTATTACTATTTATTCTAGAACTTAAACTTATTAACACTCATAGGTTATGCCACTATAGTTATTGTATGCTTTCCTGGGGTTTTCCTAGACCTTATATATATTGTAAAGTCATAAGTGGTAGCAGATTCTAATTTTAAGATCTCAGAATTTATTTCTGAGATGTCAAGGCAGATTTCTTCAAATAGTTGGATTTTCTTTCATGATGTGGAAAAGTTTCCAGCAGAGTATACGTTGAATGTTAGAGGGAAGGGATTATTCATCATGAAGCTGCATCCAACTTTGAATGTACAAGTGGAAATATCAGGAAGCTCCATCTTTTGTAATAGTATCTTCTGGTATCCTAGGAAAGCTATAATCTGTGCCACTTAGCAATTGGGCCCCATCAATGCAATTTTTCTGTCTGTTAAACAGGAAATAAAAATGATTTGCTGTAGACTGGTTTCATAAGTATTTTTTTTTAAGATTTTATTTATTTATTCATCAGAGACAGAGAGAGAGAGAGGCAGAGACACAGGAGGAGGGAGAAGCAGGCTCCATGCAGGGAGCCCAATATGGGATTCGATCCTGGGACTCCAGGATCATGCCCTGGGCCGAAGGCAGGCGCTAAACCACTGAGCCACCCAAGGATCCCTGGTTTCATAAGTATTTTATCCATCTGCTTATTTATCTCTGTATCTTTCCACATCTTAGATTTTTCTGTACAATATTTCTATCAACACTTCACTAATCTTTATCAATCTAATTTTTCTATTACATATATTAGACATTCATCTTCACCTATTATTCATTGCTTATTCTTTTTTCTTCTCTTTCAATATACTGTCTATGCTCTCTGCTTATCTGAACTCTTTATCTGTGAAAACTATCTAAATGATCCCCATCTTTCCTTCCCTGCCCTTTTCTAAGTATCTTTTATATTTGACTTACAAATAACTAGCAATGCTATGTGGCCAAGGTTCCTAAATTGCTTATTGCAACATGCTTTATTTTTATACATCTCGAAGTAATAGTCCTCAAACTCAAAATTTTACATGTTCTATCCACCTCTTACCAATTCCACTTTTCCATCAGACTATCAATGTAATTAAAATGTCCATATTGGAGGTCATATTCTGAATGGACACCATAATGCTCTGAATTATGGTGTATAATTCAGCTTACCTTGAATGGACCATCCTTTACTTTCTTGCTTCTCCATTTTTCACATGCCAAGGAGACATCTAGTAAAGGTGTATTTTGAGTGTGAGTGAGATATGGGAGGTACCCGAAAGTGTCCTGTCATCAAGATCTAATTCCCTTCTGATCTTTCCTCCACTATAATCCCATCCCCATGTGGAGAGTGAAGCCCCGACGCCCAGTCTTACAGGATAGACACTTTGGAGATGCGTATAATCTTTGCCTTTCCTTCACTATATCTATATCTGATGTCTAATACGATCTCTAAGTTTATTTTTTAGGCTTCTATAAAATTTAATTCTCCCTTCTCAGCTCTGCTATTCCCTTTCTAAATTCAGATAAACTATTTACTGTGCAAGAAAATGCCCAACAAATGTGTGTGAGAATAATACATTGTTGTATATACATACACAATACATTATTGTATAATTACATAATTGTATAATTTATACTTGCATGCATTTATATATTTACATGTGAATTGCATGAACAAGTGTAATCAAGTAAAAATAACACTTTATTCTAATATTTAATGATGATTAATGTATGGTAATTAAGCACATACATTATCCCAATGAGCATAACATTATTGCAAACGGTACTTTATTACTTTTACATGGAAAAGCCAAATTTACAATTTTTTTTGTCTTACTGTTATTCCTATAATATATGTAATTTCTGCTAACTATTCAATGTACATTTATAGTCCTCTTTGCCACCACCACCCCTAACACACCTTACAAGGTAAAGAACCTCACCTTACTATTCTCCACTTGGGGCCCTTTCGCTGGGTACTTCTCTGGTTTTACCCTTATAGCTCTCATTTCTCACCTTAGGGATTCTTAAGCAACTGTCTCCTTCTCTAGCCCTCTCCTGCAGTTTAGGAGACCAAAGAGATGGAAATGTGGGCTGTTTCCATTGGCAAAGACTCTGGAAGTGCCTGGAGGGAACATGGACTGGCCCAGAAGAAATGCAAACAATAACTGCTTTTGACAAGGGAGTAGAGGGCAGAAAAGAAAAAAAGTCAGGGTGGAAGGAGAGGAAGGAAGGAGGTAAAGGGGCCTGCCTGAGCCACTCCTGCTGGTAATTCTGACCCATTTCCTAGATTTAACTCTAGAGCCAGCTAGGTCTATAGTGGAAGTTCACAGACAATCACACTCAACAGGCATTTTCTAGGCACATTTCACTTGCCAAGCACTGTGCTAGTTACTTGCCATAAGCAGTGGTGGAGATAAGGTCTCACTGTTAAAATCAGGTCTCTTGGGGAGAGAGAGAAGCAATTGGGTACAAAAGAGATGTAGTTAGTATCAAAATGGGGGAAATTATTTTTGTGCTCTGAGAAAGAATAGGAGAGGAGGGAATCTAACTCAGACTTTGGGGCTTTAGGAGGGCATCCTAGAGGAAACCATGTTTTCATGGAGACCTGCAGTGCCGCTTGAAATGGGCTGGGTGGACCTTGAGGGTCTATACTGGGGAGGGTGCAGGAGAGAAGCATGGTTGCAGTAGCCATAAGAGCCCGGTGCCAGGACTTGGGTGTCCAATTAGAGCACAGATGGAGGAGGAGGAGAAGTCTACATTTGCCCTCTTCCGATCCTGATCCTCCTCTTTGCCCAGGCCTCCTACCAGCCCCCAAAACACATCAAATCTACTCCTGATGATCTTGTTTGAATTTGCTAAAACAGTAGATAAGTGGCTAGGAGATCAAAGGTTTTAAAATGCAAATCTCTTGGAGAGTTTGTGCTTGCTTTACTGAATTTTAGTCAAAATACAAATTATAATGTAAGATTCCTTCCCATCTTAGTGTAGAAAGTGCATAACAAATAGGAAGTCACCTGATGCTTAAATTCAGACAGAAACAGAAGTGGATATAGACATAGCTACACACATTCAGCTTATTCTTGGACTGATGAGTCTTAGAAACTGCTTAAAATAAGAAAGGAAATACTCTGGCTTGTCCTTTTCCTAGGATGTGAGATATCTTTGGATGTTAAATAAAAGCATATTTGGCTTTCTAGACAAGTGATTTTCAAAATGCTAGAATTAAAAGGAATTGAGAGACAGAGAGAGAGAGAGAGAGAGAGAAATTCTTCACTGTGGAGTTTCCCAAAGCTTTAGTGTGACAATAGTTTTGTCAATGTCTCAGTAGGTATGACTTGGCCCCCTTTCCCAAACTTACTGGCTACGTAGCCCTTTTATCATTGAATTCCCATTAATTTTTCACTAAATCAGTATTTTTCAACCCTGAAGAAATACCAAGTGTTTAAATTTTTCCCTCCATGCTGTACATATTGGGAATCATTTTAACTTGACACATGGTTGGTCAACATATATATTTCTGTAAAATTTTGTAATTCTCCTTTGAGAATGAAAAATATTTTTATTGTACAACTGTTCTAGGACTAGAGAATGAATTATGTCTAGAGTCTGCTCGATCCTCTTAGGATTGTGGGTCTCTCCTTGCTATTTAAGAAAAATTAGGATGAAATAGTGTTCTGAAGTCCATGTGTGTTTTGAGTAATATTATAAACATGAGAAGCTTCCAAATATGACAATCCTTTCTCTTGCAACTCTATTATAACATTTTATTTTTTGGTTTCCCATCAACTAAATATAATCCAAAAACCTTTGGTATAATAATTCTAAACTTGTACCTAAAAAGTTCAGCAAAACTACCAAACAGGGGTATTTTTTTATGAAGATTTTTTTTTTTTTTTTTTTTTTTTGCTAGTGCCAAGACATTGCAGTAATATCTGTTTGGTATAAATAAAACCTTACCAGGTAGTGAGAAGTTTCTCATACTGCCCCATCCACCCATTAGTCTAGCATATTAAGCAAACTTGGAATTAACCATGTTGGATCCGTTTACTTTAATGAGGAAGGCATTGATGATTTCTCTCCTCAAATTCTGGCACAAACTATTTCAGGCACTGAAATAATTACGTTTGTGAGGTTTTTAATGAGGAAACTATCCCAATTCAAGACTTAGTTTAGGAAAAGGGATTATTTTGAAGGCCTAGACATGGTAGTTATGCAGATCTCAGCTCCTGGAATCTTAAATGAATGTGAAAGAATCAATTTATAATCAGGACAACTCAGGTGTCATGTTACCACTCATTCCCTTCTCCTTACAATAGCTAAAAGACTCTTATTCTAAGGCAGATTTATATATATATCTTAACTACTATTAAAAATGAAGCATTTGTGGATATTACCTCTCCAAATTATATTTCTGAGAATGTTTCACATTTAAATGCAGTTTTCAGTTTTTTTAAAGAAGAAAAATCATTATTAGAAGGCAGCTGTTATGAGGTGAATATTACTTCCTCCTAAAAGATGTGTTAAAATCCTAATCCCTAGTACTTTTTAATGTAATCTTATTTGGAGATAGGATCTTTACAGAGGTAATCCATTAAAATGAGGTCATTTGGTTGGGTCCTAATCCCACATGGCTGGGATATCAGAAAGGGGATACAGAGACAGACATGCATACATGAAGACACAGTGGAGAGTGGGGGATGGTGGAGAAGATGGTCATGTGATTGGCATGATGCATATCTCAGAGGCAGTGAACTCCAAGCATTGCTTGAAGAAACACTGTAGGATTTTTTCCCAAGAGCCCTTGGAAAGAGCATGCATGGCCCTGTGGACACCTTGATTTCAGATGTTTAGCCACCAGAACTGTGAGATGATACATTTCTGTTGTTTTAAGGCACTGAGTTTTGGGTACTCTTTTGCTGCAGCCCTAGAAAATGAACATGGTGACTCAGGTTGAAAGCACAGGATTTAAGATGTTGGCTTCCCAAAATTATACTGAAGAAATTTCTCAGAGGAGTCCCAAAGATATTTATGGATGAACAGCTTCACTGGGATTGGGGTTTTCAGCCATCCTATATAAGTAGATGAAGGAAGCAATACTATTTTACAAAATTTTATATATACTCATCATATTTCTCTGTGTTCATGTGTATGTGCTATTCTTGTCTTCTTCACAGAAGAGGAAAAGAAACCACAAACAACCTCAATAGTAAACTCAGGAGAAGAGATGAGTGAGAGAGGAATTGAGGGAAGAAAGCAATTGATAATGCCTTGTGGGAAAAATCAGTTTATTCCAAAACAAAATGCTAAAATTGTGGGAAATTGGCCACTGAATCCTCTCCATGAAGAAGTTAAGTTAAAAAAAAATACACTAGCAACTGTGTCACTTAATCACAGTTAATCTAGAGTTGTGTGCTGTAATTTGCCTTTCCCTATATGGAGAAAACTTTGTGCCCACCCGATGGCAGTCAAACTGTAAAAAGCAATGAAAGTAATATATGAAAATTAGTAAGCATTCATTTATGAAAGGAAACTGGTATTCTTAGGATTCATTTGTTTCAGTAACATCCCCACTACCTCAACCATGAAGTATCCAATTTCACTAAGAAATCCTCACTATTTAAAGACGGAAACTTTTGCTAAATATTGTAGACTGTACACAAATACCACAGCTTCTAATTATTCCCCTTCTAGATATAATCTAAGCTCATTCAAAAGCATGTAGTGGGCCCCTTGGGCTCAGTCACATAACTTGAGTTGTCATTAAAGTATAGATCTCCAGAAAACCAAATATGATTCTTTATGTCAGGAGGTAAATTGTGTCTACATTTGTTCCTCAAAAATATTACTTTATGTGGCTGGAAGAGCCTAAACCACAGGGCATGGTTTGTTGAATAAAGATTTGGTCTCTACTTAACACTTACCAGAGACTAAACAGAATTAATGTGCGATTGAGTATAATTGACTATTGTACCAAGAGTACACTAAGTTTCTAACATAGTTGTCATATTTAATTCTCATATGACTTTCTTAAGTGGATGTCCATATTCTAGGGATGCAGAAATTAAAGATGAGAGGTTACAAAGCTGCTCAAGGTTCTGGTTCTGGTAGAAGCTTGAGAGCAACTCAATTCCTACTTCCCATTTACTACTACAGATGAGAAAAGAAGAAAAATAAATCCACAGAATTCACCTCTGGAAGGTAAGAGAAGAAGGAAAACTCATAAACGCTAAGTTTTGTGTAAGTATGGCCAAAATACCATAACCAACAGTATAAGCTCAACACTCAACACCAGAACACAATGGAAAAACACTAATAAGATATGCACGAAAGAGTGTGAACCAAGGATTTTAGATTCCACCAAGCTGTCCCTTAAATAAAGGGCTATCGATAAACCTTTTTATTTTATTTTATTTTATTTTATTTTATTTTATTTTATTTTATTTTATTTTATTTTATATTTTATTTTAAAAATCTGATCTATTTATTTGAGAGGGGGAGAGAGAGATAGAGAAAGGGGTAGGGGAAGAGGGAGAGGGAGAAGTAGACTCCTTGCTGAGCAGGGAGCCTAACATGGGGCTCGATCCCAGGACCCTGAGATCATGACCTGAGCTGAACGCTTAACCAGCTAAGCCACCCAGATCTCCCTAGATAAACAATTGTAAACATAGAGGAACTGAAGAAACATTCCCATGGATTGTTTATGAGAAATCTACTAACAGGTGAGCATTAGTCCTCAAGAGATAATCAGTGAAATTTTAGCAAAAGACTTAGGGTAAGTGTTGACTTTTTTTTAACTCTGAAGTAAAAATTGAACAAAGATGGTAGTAACCAAAGAAAGCAGAGGGCAGGATTTTAATATTAGATAGGGTAGTCAAACCAAAAAAGCATTAAGCAAGATAAAGCATGGTACTTTAAATACAAAATTTGTGAGAAAAATTCTTCATACAACATACCATAACTCTCATAAGGTTTCTGTAAACAAAGAAACAATTATTTCTACAAATTAGGAACAACTGCTTTTCAATTGTCCATAGATGTTTATAAAAATCGACTCACAAAGAAAAGGCCAACAAATGTCAAAAAGCAGATGCTTTATAGGCCATTATTTCTGACCATCAGATAATAAACCAGCAACTGTCATCTAAAATAAATATAAAAGAAACTCCAACCTCAGGAAAACATTTGTGGAATTTTAACATTTTTTTTTTGAAAACAACCTGAAACTTAGGAAAAAGCTGCAAAAATAAGAACACAGAATATTCATACATCCTTTTACCCAGATTCATTTGCAGTGAAATGTTTCCCATTTAGTTTATTTTTCATCACTTGCATTTGCCTGTGTGTGTGCGCATGTGCATGCATATACTGTCTCTTTTCTGAACTGTGTTAGGGGTAGTTGCATACATTGAGGCTCTTTATTTCTAAGTGATTATTAAGTATCTCCATGAATATTTCCTAAGAATAAGAAAGTTCTCAGTTGTATCCACAGTATGATTATCAACCTCAGTAAGTGTAAGAGTAACACAATGTTTTTATCTAATCTACAACCCATATTTCCTTTTTGTCAAATAACTCAATACTGCCTTTTACAACATATATTTTTTCCTCCCAGTGAAGGATTCATTCTAGCATCTGATATTGCTTTTGTGATGTCTTCTTTTTTTAAAGATTTTATTTATTTATTCATGAGAGATACAGAGAGAGAGAGAGGCAGAGACACAGGCAGAGAGATAAGCAGGCTCCATGCAGGGAGCCCGATGTGGGACTCGATTCCAGGACTCTGGGATCACACCCTAAGCCAAAGACAGATGCTCAACTGCTGAGCCACCCAGGCATCCTTGTGATGTCTTCTTTAATCTGAAATGTTTCCATAGTTTTTGTCTTTGATGACATTGCTGCTTTTGAAGGATAGTCTCTCTTCACCTTTTTTCTTTTTAATATAATGATCTTTATTGGCCTGCTTGATGTTTTCATGGTTAGATTCAGATTAGACATTCCAGGACAGAATAATACCTTAGTGATATCCTGTCCTCAGGATATCACATCTGGATGCACCCCATGTCCACTTGCCTCCCGGTAGTGATGCTGATTTTAATCATTTGCTTAAGGTCTACATTTTCTTACTATTTACTATTTACTTTTTCCATTGTGATAGAGTAGCATGTGGGGAGAACTTTAAAATGGTGTACATATCTTAGGCTCATCAGAATTTCCCTCTTCCTTTAGCATAAATTGGTGAGTCTTCTCATAACTAACCTCTACTATGATAGCTACAAAATTAAAATTTTCCAGTTACAGCATCCTCTTCATATTTATCAGTCAGTATTTGGCATTCCACTATAAGCAAGGTCCTTCCTTCTTTCCTGCTCATTTATTTACCTACCTGTTATCATAATGAACTTAAGTTTTCCTATTTTTTTTTAAATCTTTGATCAATTTTTGCACCTTAATTGGGTGTTCAAATCATCCCAGACTTGGCCAGTAGGAACTCCTTTTCTCTATCTTTTTAGAAAAAGATGAAACTTTAAGATTGTGACCATTCACTCCTTTTTAGGTTGTTTTTTTTCTTTTTTCTTCTCTTGTCTCCTTGAGACATGCGTCCATCTTTTTTTCTCTCACTTCTCTTTCTGGTACAATATGTTCCAGGGTCATTGTGTTCCCCATTGGAATCATACATTTCTCCAGGAATTTTTGGTTCTCTTCATTAAAGACCTGTATTGCTACATTGAGTATATTCATTCCTACTGGTGTCTTCACTCCTTAGACCTTCCTGCACACAATACTCATGAAAGTGTAGGGAAAAAAATACTTCCATATAACTCTTTGCTCAAAAATAACCCAAAAGTCCATATACTTGAATTTCAAGATAAATTTAAAACAAAACAAAAACCCCATCTAAAGAAACACACATGTTAAAACTTATGGAACACAAATTGAAATCAAATGTCTAGCCTTACATAATTTTATTATTAGTAATAAAGAATGAAAATAAAGGAACTGACCATTCATGTTCACCATAATAAGCAATAATCACAAAGACCCAAGGAGAGCAAAAGAAAAACAAAGCAGAACCTATGATTTAGAAAACAAAGCAAAACAAAAATTAGAACTGTTTGAAATATACACACAAACTGTAAAATGTGGACATTTCTGACAAGTCCATAATTTAAAGAAATTATGTTTGGATAAATTTTCCTATATGGACCTGAAGATTTCTTTAATAGTTGTCATACATCTCAGGATGCCGGTGGCTCAGTCATTTGAGCATCCAACTCTTGATTTCAGCTCAGGTCATGATCTCATAGGCTGTGGGATTGAGCTCCTGCTTGAAAGTTCTCTCCCTCTCCTCCTCCCCCCAACTCTCACATGTGCTCTCTCTCTAAAATAAATAAATAAAATCATATATTTTAATTACTTTATCTTTTTAGAAAAAGATGAAACTTAAAAATTGTGACCGTTCACTCCTTTTAAGTTTTTTTTTTTTTTTGTAAAAGATTTTACTTGAGAGAGAGAGTGAGCAAGAAAGAGAGAGAGAAGGAGCAGGGGGAAGAATGGAGGGAGAAGGAGAAGCATACCCCACACTGAGCAGGGAGCCAGATATGGGGCTCAATTCCAGGACTCCAGGATTGTGACCCAAGCCAAAGGCAGATGCTTAACCAACTGAGCCACCCAGGTGCTCCTTTACCCTCCCTTTTAAAAATGAATTCTATCATATGTAATTCACATTATTGCAACCAAAGATACATGCAATATTTACAAATTTCCTACAGGACTTGTTGTATAAGGTGCATGCAGATTGACTCTTTAATGATGATGCTAAAGAAGAGAGAGAGACTTGCCAATTAATCCTACTTTGCAGGCAGCCTGGGTGGCTCAGTGTTTTCCCGCCACCTTCAGCCCAGGGTGTGATCCTGGAGTCCCGAGATGGAGTCCCACATCAGGCTCCCTGCATGGAGCCTGCTTTTCCCTCTGCCTGTGTCTCTGCCTCTCTCTCTCTCTCTCTCTCTCTCATGAATAAATAAATAAAATCTTTAAAAAAAAAAGCCTACTTTGCTGAGGCACCTGGATGGCTCAGTTGGTTAAGTGTCTGACTCTTGATTTCGGTTCAGGTCATGAACTCAGGGTCAAGAGACTGAGCGACAAGTCGGGCTCTGGGCTGGGCATTGAACCTGCTTAAGATTTATCCTCTTGGTCTGTACTCTCTTCTCTCCCACTCTCTAAAAATAAATAAAATAAATAAATCTACTGTGCCATGGAAATGCTATGAGGATAAGTAATTTCTGATGCAAGAGTGAATGTTTGGGGTCTGGATATTTTCCTGTGAAGAGGGTACTTGAATGCAAGCAAACTCTTCTGCTCTCTGCTTCCTGAAAATCTGGGTGATATTTCTTGGCAGATGCTGGTCTTCTGGGGCTTCATATAAATGGGAGGATCCATTTAAGGAAAGAGAAAACAAAATGATGTAAACACAATTTGGGATGATAATAATTGTTTATTTAGAATGAGAAAAGGCATCATGAAAACTTACTGAAGGCTTAGCAATTGAGGTCTCATCTGACATTCCTTCAGGCAACTTTCCATTCATGCTCACATATTTCATAATTCTAACCTGGCCTCCCTCTCACCACCTAGAATACTGAACACCTTCCAACAGTTCTCAACACTTGCAAGAGGTCCGTGTCAAGTGAGGGGAGTGAAGGTTAAGCTCCATTAACTTTGCAGTAAATCTTCCTGTGGCTCAGACTTATGAAAAAACATCCACCACGAGCCAGGCATTATTGTACACATAAGGATACAACCTTGAATAAAGGACCTGTCTTTATAGGGTTTATAACCTAGTGCTGGGAAGGGATGCAGAGAAGAGGTCAAATATAAATATACCAGATTGTGATAAGGACTATGGGGAAAAGAATAGGTAAAGGGAGAGGATGCTGGGGAGAGTTTCTAGATACAGTAGTGGTTGGGGAGACTTCTCTGAAAGGGTTATATCAACATTAAGGACTGAAGGAAGTGAAAGAGAGAGTTATTTACACATGTAGGGACACCGTTTCCTGAGAGAAAACAGCAAGTTCATGGCCCTGGCAAGAATAGGTACTTGCCTTATAGAGTTCAAGGGGAAAATCATATATGATCTTATAAAGTTTTTGACTTTGATGCTGAATGAAATGGGGGACCACCAAGACTTTTGGCTGGAGGAGTGTTGTGATCTAACATGTGTGTTGAATGAAGAATGAGAATGGAGTGGAGGGTGGGCAAGGGCAGATAAAGGGAGACCAGCTAGGAGGCTTTTGAGATAATGGTTTGGACTTCTAAGGTAGTGGTAGATGTAGTGAGAAGTGGCAAGGTTCTTAGTGTACGTACTCTGAAGGTAGCCCTAAAAAGTTCCACTGATGGATTGGGTCATGAGAGAAATAAAGGAGTCAATGATGAATGCAGTGTCTTTGACTTGAGCATCCAGAAGAAAAGAGTTTTATTTCCTAAGAACAGGAAGTCCTTGGGGGGTATCCCAGGGACCATGGGAAGGTGTGGTGATGGTTGAGATCTGGAGTTCAAGTTTGAGCTTATGGAGGACCAGGGGCTTATTGGACATCCAAAAGGAGATGTTGGTGCTATTTAATGATCTGGCACCTGAAATTCAGAGGAAGCATTTGGACTGCAAATGCAAATTTGTGTCAGTGCATATAGTCTTTGCAGCAGTGGATTTATTAGGTTACCTAAGGAATGAATTTATAATGAGCCCGGGGCACTCAAAATTTTATAGTTTGAAATGAGGAAAACCAGCAGAGCTTGAAGAAGAAACGAGTAAATGGGTATCATAAAAACCATGAGAAGTGTTTGAAGAAGGAGGAAATAACTTTGTCAAATTCTGTAGTTAGGTGGAGTGATATTAAGATTATCTAAATGTTATGCAATGTATTTATAGAGACTATGGGGTCAGTAGAATAGCAATTTAGTTGGTCTCTGGGTCCCTTTGTATCTTGAAATTTCTGCCACATTGCTGACATTAAGTATCCTAAAATTCAGGTCTAGTCTAGAGGAAGTAGTCGGCTGTCCACAGGGTGGTAACCAGGCAGGAACAGGCAGGGCATGGTTTGGGGACCTCAGCAGATTTTATAGCATTGAGCTGCACTGGTAGCAGCCCAGGACTTGCTGGGGATGCAGAAAAAAGGGAATAGGATTAAATCTAAGCCCCTAGCTCTCCTGAGGTTTGTGGAGCTCCTGTGTGCAATAGCTGGCAGGCAAAGGCAGGGAGAAAAACTTGGATAGCTTCTCTCTCTCTCTCTTTTCCTTCATTTCACTTTTATCTGAGAAAGATCATATATATTGGAAGGGTAATTCTTTCACAGTGGAATTATTTTTAATGCACTTAGACACAAAACTTGTTCCAGCAAAAGTGTAAAAACCTTTTACCGTTCTGAAATGAGTACATGTGTAAAGGTGAAGCGGCAAATTTTTGAAGAATTGTTATCTTTATTTATTTTTAGATAGATTTTAAGCAGTCAACTTAAGTGGAGTCAAGAAATTAAACTATTTTTTACTTATTTGTTTTTAAAAAGATTTTATTCATTTGAGAGAAAGAGAAAGAGAGAGAGCAAGCGAGTACAGGGCGTGGGGGTAGAGGGAGAAGAAGAAGCAGACTTCTCCACGCTGGGCTCCATCCCACTGGGATCATGACCTGAGCCAAAATCAGATGCTTAACCAAGTGAGCCAGCCAGGCGTCTCTAAACTAGGTTTTAAACCAATAATTTCTTTCTCGGTATAATCTTACACTCAAAATGAAATTTAATTTCTGAATAACTGTCCTGGAAATTGACAGTCACTTTGAACTGGACAGCATGCGTACTATGACGGCATGTTTAGAACATAGCTGATGCCTGGCTTTCAATCGCTTTCCACCTATCCCCAAGATTTAACAAAAGTTTGGATGCCCTAAATCAGAGACTCCACTGCCACAACACTTCTTTGGTAAGTACAATGGAAATTAATTATTTTGAAAGGTTCTGATTCCCAATTTACAGAAATCTACACTGAAATGAAGATTGAAAATGTATGTATTTAACAAATTTCAGAAATTTGTGATTTCTTGATTTGAAGATTTCCTGAACGTATGCTTCTAGAATAAAACGATAACATTTCTATTGGTAATTTAATTTGGGAGGTAATCTTAATTCTTTTCAGATTACCTTCATTTCATTACTGAAGTAAAGGGGCATTTGTCACTGACTGCAAAACAGACATACAAATATGATATTTATAATCCATGAAGATTCAGACTCTTACATAAAAACTAAATTACCAAAGATGCTATAGTTGTAACTTTAAAAATTTCCCAAAACTCACCTTTATACCAAAGTTCTAGGGTTTATCACTTCCTTAACTGGCTGCAGTAGTGTGTGTGTGTGTGTGTGTGTGTGTGTGTGTGTGTGTGTAAGATGGACTGATTTTACAACAGATGTGTGTTCTAAATCACATACACACTAACATATGTATCCTAGAGTCTATATTTTGTGGAAAAGCGAAAACTTAGTGGAAGATAGATATTCCAAAGAACCAAATGCACCAATTCTCCCTTCTAATTTTTTCTCTATTAAGAGTATGCGTATGCTGTCTAAAATACCATGTCTTCGCATTTTCTCACGTATTCCTGAGAGAGACTTTCTCTTTCTTACCAAAGGATACAACTGTTGGATGAGAGCCTAGCAACTGATTTCCTAACTGCGCTCATGTGAAATAATAAAATGTGAGCCCCTAGCACTCAAAACTTGATTTTTAATATGATTTTTCCACTAATTAAAATCAGAGCTTTTCAGGGTATAGTTCAACTGAAAAAGAACTTTTATTTTCCTGTGCAAATGCTTTTGAAAATATCTGAGGGTAATATAAAAAGGGCAGAGGAGCAGACTTGAAGGAATTTCAAGTGACCAAGCAGTAATAATTAGCTCTGTCGACAGAAGGTATAGGTGGAATCTGTAAAGGCCATTTGCCCACAGAGATCCTCTGAAAGGGTAAGTATTCGAAAAGCTTCTAAAAGAAAGGTGTATGTGAGTTTCCAGTGATGTTTACTAGGCTGCTGTATGTTGTTATATATCATACACTGAAATTTGTGTAATACCTAGGTTAATAGTCACAGAAGATGTATAAAAATGTAAAGTGTACAAAATATCTTTTAAAAGTGCTCAATTGTTAATTTTGTCACTTTTATATTGAATACATTATGTCAGTGTTGTATGATAATGAATTTAAAATAGGATGACTGCCCAGAAATGAAAACATGTAAAATCACCAGATTTATAGATCGGTAAGATAGAAAAAAAAATCAAAACATCAAGTTGTGTACCTTAAATATATACAATTTTTAGGTCTCAAAAAGGCCACCAATAAGGGAAATATATATTCCACTATTAATGATCACTTTTACTTTTAAAGGGTGATTTACAAGCTGCAAAAGTAAAATGTAGCTTCATTTGACAGCTCCAATTTCTTTTTCTTGTTAAATCATATCTTATTGTTAAATCATACCTTGTTGTTTCAACAGATTAGTATCAAACCAAACTCTTTCCAAAAAGCAGTAACTCGTTGCCATTCTGTTCTGCTTTTAGTTTGCTTATCATTTGTCCATTCATTCATTCATTCATTTATTCACACAACAGATTTCTTACTGAGAAACTGCTGTATGCCAAACCTAGTACTATTACTACGTTACTGGCCAATCTCCAATCTTTGCTTTCAGTGAGCATTCATTGCAGGACATAGAGACAGACAATAATCATCAGACTTATTAAATAATTATATTGTTGGTTATATTAAAAGATAATCAGTGTTTGGGGGAAAATACCACAAGGTAAGGCGGATTGAGAACTCTGGGGAACAGGGGGTAAATTCTTGTGGTGTGGTCAGGTTAGATCTTATCAAAAGGTGACATTTGAGCAAAGGGCTGAAAGAAAAAGGCAGGGTGGCTAAGATACATCTGGTGGGAAAGCGTTCCAGAGAGAAAAAAATAGAACAAAGAAAATATTATCTCTGGGAAGTATCTTGATGATCGATTCTCAATCATTAGCAAAAATATCGATGTGGAATTTTTCAGTACATATTGTTTAAATTGCTCTTATTGCCTGAAGTTCTCTAATATTTACAACACATTTAGTAAATTTTTGTCTCTCGGGAAGATGATAGCAATAAAAAGTGCTGATAAACTCTCGTCCTCAAGCAGGGCTGACAGAGATCTGTGTGAATGCTTCTGGAAAAGATGACTTTTATGGAATTGAAACAAGTGGAGTTATAAATTGTTTGCAAAGTCCCAGTGAGAAATCTATGTGCAAAATCTGTGCCAGATTAGTGTTTAATATTGCACCTGCAGAACGGCCTGTCCATAAAGTCCTCCTCAAAGGCGCTAGTGGAGTTCCTACTGGAAGTTGTCACCACTGTCATTGCCAATATGGGTTTAGGGTATCCTAAGAAAGAGCTAGTCGTGGACATGGTGGAAAACGGATGGAGAAACAGACTCTGCCCACTGGACCCTGGAACTCTGGTCTAAGCCTATTCATGTGGTCCACACCACGGGTCAGAGAGCATGTGATTCCATCTGCCAGTGTTGGGAGTCACAGGAGCCTTTAGAAGGCATTGCTCTCTTGCTGGTGCTATTGAGATCCTATGGAGCCGGAGAAGGGGGGTGCAGGTTAATGCAGCCAGCCCTGTGGCAGCAGAACTGAGAAACACCCTCTCCCATTCCCAGCTGCCTTTTCTCATTCCTTCTCAACTATGATTAGCCCAGGGAATCGGCGCACTTGATGGAATTCACAGTAAGAGTGACTATTTAAGGGAGTTGGATATAGCTCTGGGGACTCATGAGCTGCATCTGTTGCAGAGACTAAAGTTTCATTCAATGGGTCACTTTATAGTTCCACTTTTGTCTTGTCCACATCTTCTTATATGTTTTGTTTGATGAAAACTCTGCCCAAGCCAGTGTAGACTTAAAACTGGTGCTGTTCAGACCCGGTGCTGCAAATTTAGAAAAATTTGATGTCCTGATAGTGCAGCACATGGCTTTGGTGGCCACTGGGGGGTGGCAGGGACCACGGCACTGGGGGTGGCCGTATGTTTCTCATAGAGCCTAGAAATGGAAGGTTAGAAATGCATTATTGGGAGACACTACTTTTCAGGTAACTGAAATATGTTTTAGTTTTCAGAGTGCCTGAGACCAAAAGAAACGTCCCTGGCGTCAAATGCAATATACATACCAATGAATCCTGCATATGCTTCCTGGTAAATAAGTCCAACAGCAGTGAACTTTCCAGTGTGTTCTCCACTAGCGTGCCTTGCCTGCTCCATCAGCTCTCATTCCACCTGGGGATCCTCAAGTTTCTCCCAGTCCTTTTGAGAATTCTAGAGAGAACTTTATGGCTTGACAACAAGTAAATAGGCACAGTTCAGTGTTCTGAACCCTCCACTTCACAGTATGGAGAAGAATTCAGCTCCCGATGTTCTAGGGGTAGCTGATATGGGCATGGAATAAGCTATTTGATCTAATTCTTCCTTAAGTCAAGGATCTCTGAGGTGAAAACACGTTTGTAATGGTGATGTGCTTGTGGGCAAGTTAACGTTTGCCATCGTGAATGGTAGGGAAAATGATGGATTTAACCAAAGCTGGCATTAAAGAAAACTCACAGGTGAAAATCTCTCTCCCTCTCTCAACTTCTCCCTTCAATATACACTGAACAACCAAGACTGTTGTTCCACTGCCTCTCAGCTCGTTAACAAGTCGCGCTGAGGAGTCTTCACATTCAAACTGTCTTGTGCTATGATTTTTCTCCTCCACCCTCTTTTTAATCTTCTTTCCTACTTCACCCAATACCAGGATTCTTGTCCTATATTCCCTTCTCTCAGAGTGCTTCCAGGTGTCCAGAATTAATCTTGTAAACTAAGGTGGTGAGGGATATTTGCCATCGTTTCTGTATCACAAAGATATTCCCATTTTAAAGGGGTAATTCTGGAAGTGGGATGTCCTATCCCAAATTAGAATTTTCAATTCTAGAATAAGGTTTTAGTGGTCCTTCTTGGATAACATTACTTGGGCAGGGACTTATTTGCTTGTATTGTCCAGATGTAAATAGGCATGGAATGTGTAGCCATAAAACTCTGGGCCACTGAGCCGAGTTTGACAGCGCAGCTATACAGCGAGTAATGCAGATCATGACTTTTATACAGTGCGTAGGCTTCTTGGTATGGCCTTCCACCTTGAAGATTTTTCATACAAAAAGTTGAGAAATCTGTATTATTTGAGTAACAGCAACAATAAAATCCACATGGGGCTTTGCAACTTCTGTGCTTTGAATAGATTAGAGATGGTCCCTGAAATATTGAACTCTTTATCCCATTGATTCTCAAACTGAAACATGACTCAAAAAGCCTAGAAAGCTTGTTTTTTTCTTTTTGTTTTTTCTTTAGATTTTATTTATTTATTCATGAGAGACATAGAGAGAGAGGCAGAGACACAGGCAGAGGGAGAAGCAGGCTCCATGCAGGGAGCCTGACGTGGGACTTGATCCTGAGACTCCAGGCTCAGGCCCTGGGCTGAAGGTGGTGCTAAACCACTGAGCCACCCGGGCTGCCCTAGAAAGCTTGTTAATATGCACAGAGTGTCTGTCTTAAATGGGGTCTGAGAATTTACATTTCTAGGAAATTTTTAGGTGCTATTGCTGCTGCTGCTTTTGATTTGGGGACCACATTTGGAAAACTCTTTTTAGTCTTTGGGACACTTGAGTCCTCAAACACGAGTTCAAGGAGCCACATCTGGCAGTGCTTGCTCTAATATGCCTGCTAAGCACTGAGGAGATGAGCTACCTTGGAGAAATCTACTTTAGCATCCAGCTAATGCAGCCCAGGTTGCTCCTGGAAGAGTTTACACTCAGAACACAGAATATAGCTCAAGGTGAATTGCACAGGGGTGAGAATCAGAGAGGCCCTAAGAAATCTCCTGGAGGGTGTTCTTGTAGGAGTGGGCTTCTCAATCTATCTGTAGATGTTCTCCATTATTTTGGAATATCTTATCTACAAAAGTTCATTTGGTGGAGGCATCTGGGTAGCTAAGTTGCTTAAGTGGCCAACTCTTGATTTCCATTCAAGTTATGATCTTAGAGTCCCAGGATGGGGCTCAAGCTCCACTGGGGGGTGGGGCCTATCTCAGTGGGGAGTCTCCTTGAGGATTCTCTCTCTCTCTCTCTGCCCCTCCCTCAAATAAATAAATAAATAAATAAATAAATAAATAAATAAATCTTTATAAAAGAGTCTCTGGATTTGAAATCTATCTGCATTACTATAAGAGATTTCAACATTATATTAGTAAATGAGGGTAAAGGAAGTGCTTTTGGGTTTTTTAAATATAATTTCAATTTGCTAGTTTTTAAGCAGCTATAAAAATGGGAAAATGGTTTTAAATTTTTTTATTATCTATATGTGAACAAAGTTTTTTATTTGATGTGACTCTCAAGGATTTGAAGAAAGATCACCATAAAAATCATGATTAGGAATTGCCTGTAGGCAGCTTAATCATAAAATCAAACATAAAAATCTATTTTCATAAAAGAAAGCTCAAGTTTCTCATTAAAGAAAAAAATGAAAAGTCTTTATTTTGAAGTTTTATATAAATTCAATAGTTAATACTCTTTCTATCACTTTTATTTGACTTTTCTAACATTGTTATCTTACATTAAGGATGTAATTTTTTCCCCACCAAGTTCTGTATAGATACTACCAAATTTATTCCAGTTTATCCCAGTTCTCATACAGATATAATAATTTTTTTGTGTCTACTTTAACCTGAAAATGGCTGGGAGAAACTGCCACAGTCCCCACCGAATGGATTAGCAAGGCAGGATTTAAAATTATGCTCCCTTCAGAAGTCTGTTGCTTTTCTATGTACTAACAATGAAGCAGCAGAAAGAGAAATCAAGGAATTGATCCCACTTACAACTGCACCAAAACCCATAAGATCCCTAGGAATAAACCTAACCGAAGAGGTGAAATATCTGTACTCTGAAAACTGAAGAACTCTTATGAAAGAAATTGAGGAAGAAATGGGAAAACATTCCATGCTCATGGATTGGAAAAACAAATATTGTTAAAATGTCCATGCTACCCAAAGCAATCTACATATTCAGTGCAATCCCTATTAAAACACTACCAGCATTTTTCAGAGTGGGAACAAGTGATTCTAAAATTTGTATGGAACCAGAAAAGACCCTGAATAGCCTTAAAAGACCCAGAATGTTGAAAAAAGAAAACCAAAATGTTGAAAAAGAAAATCAAAGCTGGAGACATCACAATTCTGGACCTCCACTGTATTACAAAGCTGTTATCATCAAGTATGGTACTGGCACAAAAACAGACACATAGATTAATGGAACAGAATAGAGAACCCAGAAATGGACCCTCAACTAATCTTTGACAAAACAAAAGAGAATATCCAAAGGAAAATGAGAGTGTCTTCAACAAATGGTGTTGGCAAAATTGAACAGCCATATGCAGAAGATCACTTTCTTACACCATATACAAAAATAAACTCAAAATAGATGAAAGATCTAAATATGAGACAGGAATTTATCAAAATCCTAGAGGAGAACACAGACAGCATCTCTTTGACCTTCTGAAGGGAGCATCTCTTTGACAGCCACAGCAACTTCTGGCTACACATGTCTCTAAAGGCAAGAAAAACAAAAGCAAAAATGAACTATTGGGATTTCATCAAGATAAAAACTTTTACAGCAAAAGTAAACAATCAACAAAACCTCCTACAAAATGGGAGAAGATATTAACAAATGACACATTAGCCAAATGGCTAGTATCCAAAATCTATAAAGAACTTATCAAACTCAACACCTAAAAAACAAAAAAATCTGATCAAGAAATGGGCAGAAGATATAAACAGACATTTCTCCAAAGAAGACATACGAATGATGAACAGACACATGAAAAAATGCTCAATATTATTCAGCATCAGGAAAATACAAATAAAAACCATAATGAGCCATCTTACACCAATCAGAATGGCTAAAATTAACAACTAAGGAAACAACAGATATTGTTGAGGGTGTGGAGAAATGGGAACCCTCTTACATTGTTGGTGGAAATGCAAATGGGTGGCAGCCACGCTAGAAAATGGTATGGAGGTTCCTCAAAAAGTTAAAAATAGAAATACCCTACAATGCAGCAATTGCATTACTAGGGATTTATCCAACGGATAGAAACATAGTGATTCAAAGGGCCACCCCCACCCCAATGTTTATATCAGCAATGTCCACAATAGCCAAACTATGGAAAGATCCCAGATGTCCATTGACGGATGAATGGATAAATGGATAAAGAAGAGGTAGTGCATATATATATATTAGCCATCAACAAGAAGGAAATCTTGCCATTTGCAATTACGTGGATGGAACTAGAGGGTATTATGTTAAGTGAAATAAGTCAGTCAGAGAAATACAAATACCATATGGTTTCACTCATATGTGCAATGTAAGAAACAAAACGGATGAACAGGGGAGGGACAGCTGGGTGGCTCAACGGTTGAGCATCTGCCTTTGGCTTAGCTCATGATCCTGGGTCTCTGTGTCTCTGTGTCTCTGCCTCTCTCTGTGTGTCTCTCATGAGTAAATAAATAAAATCTTTAAAAATAAATAAACAAATAAAAATACTTTCAAATTTAAAACATCCGTATATGTTTTTTAATGTTTTACCTTCATCTTTCTTTTAAAAATTTTTTATTTATTCAATTTAGTTAACATATAATGTATTATTAGTTTCGTGGTAGAAATTAGTGATTTATCAGTTGCCTAAAACATCCAGTGTTCATTACATCCAGTGCCCTCTTTAATACCCATCACCTGATTCCCTACCCACCTGCCTCCAGCAATCCTCAGTTTTCTTCCTAGAGTTAAGAATCTCTTACAGTTTACCTCCTTCTCTGTTTTTATCTTATTTTATTTTTCCTTCCTTTCTTTTCTTTCTTTCCCCTATGTTCTTTTTAAAAATTTATTTATTTATTTGTTAATGAGAGACACAGAGAGAGAGGCAGAGACATAGGCAGAGGGAGAAACAGGCTCCCTGCAGGGACCCCGATGCAGAACTTGATCCTTGGACCCCAGTATCACCACCTGAGCCAAAGGCAGACACTCAACCACTGAGCCACCCAGGTGCCCTAAATTTGAAAATATTCTTAAATAGTAAATTAATTGTGAACATTTTTGAGTTTGCTACAAGGAAAATGTAAATTGAAAATACGATATTGTGAAATACAATACATTTTTCAACTTTTCAAAATAAAATAAAACTTTTCAAAAATAAAATAAAAAAATAGAATAAAATTATGCTCCCTACTTCTCTATGTCTAAACTGCAGAAAATAAGCCACCATTGAGCAGATTTGTGTCGTTATGGCAAGAATCGATTGCATTATCCCTCTTAAAAATAATTTTAAGGTAAGTAGGTATCCATTGCTTTAGGGGAAATATGAAACAGCATCATTTTGTGGTTTGACAAAAGCATCAATTTTCCTTGGTATACAGAAAGGAGATAAATCTGCACAAATGATAAGGATCCTCCTGGGAAGAAAATGATCAAAACACCAACCAGTTTCCTTTTGAGATTCACTGTTATCATAATGAACCTCTGTGGTAGATTAGCATAGCTCCAACTAAGGCCCCCAGAGACTCCCAAAAGAAATTCATCTTATAAGAAATGAAAATTCTGATTGGTGGCTTGGATTTATAACTGCCTGCATCACGAAGGGAAGAATTATTTAGGCACAGCATTTTTCAAAGGTGAGAGATCTCTTTCTGATTCGGGTACTCTGACATGGAGATCAGAATAATGAATACATTTTGTGAATAAAATTAAGTGTGATTTCAAATTTCTATATAGTTTATATGGCTCTTTGAGGGGTAAGTAGAATAGTGCATATAAAATACTTAGAATAGTCAATGGCCCATGGTAAGTGCATAATAAATGTTAGTCACTGCTAATGTCAAAAAAAAAAAAAAAAGTATGAATCCTGACTTGGGAGCTTCATGAATACTTGGGAGCCCAAATATTCTGATCATAATATTGAAAGCAATGAAGTTATTTTTCCTTAAAATAAAACAAACACACTCACCAGGTTCAGAAAGAACATCTTCAAATCTTTGTGAGATCAGTTTTCCATGCCAAAATTGTAGCCTAAAATGGGGGCCAATGTTGATGGATCAGAATTTCACTTGTGTTTGCTTGGCATTGAAAAACAAGGATGATTTTCTTTGTTCTAAACAAGTTTCTTTAGTTCTTAGATAATTTCAGTGGGAAAAGGAAGAAAGAAATATAGAGAGACGAGCGGGGTGTGGAGAGAGAGGGAGGAAAAAGAGAAGAGAAGAGAGAGAGAGAGAGCTGTTGGATAACTAAGCTGGCCAGATACAGACTTGAGTAATGTGTTAAAATACAAGGAGAGTTGACCACAAGGTGGTGAAAGGCACCAACTGGATGATATAATAATAGGCATATGAGAGGCAGTTTTAGAATTAGAGAGCATTGTGGGGGACAGGGAACATCTTTACATTTTTTTCATTACAGGAATTTCTGACTTGAGAGGCAATTTAGGAAATCAATAACTAGAACTTTAGAAGAATATTTGAAGGGCACTAAAAATAAAGTATGAACTTTAAATCGTTTCAGACAAAATGATTTAGGATTGAAATCCCTATAATTAATCCACATACTTAAAAGCGTGAAGGTGAATATTTAGATGCAGAATGGTGTTAGGGGAGTTGCATACTTTTTTTTAAAGATTTTATTTATTTATTCATGAGAGACACAGAGAGAGAGAGAGAGGGGGAGAGAGAGAGAGAGGGAGGCAGGCTCCATGCAGGGAGCCCAACATGGGACTTGATCCCAGGTCTCCAGGATCACGCCCTGGGCTGAAGGTGGTGCTAAACTGCTGAGCCCCCGGGCTGCCCCGGGAGTTGCATACTTAATGCAGAAGGTGGATAATGTATAACCAAAACCAAAACCAAAAGAAACAAAAAAATAAATAAATAAATAAAAAGAAAAAGGAAAATCCACAACAAAGATGCTTCCTATAACCTTCTTGAAGATGGATTTGAATTAATACTCTCATTACCAGTTTAATTTTTTTTGTGGTTTTAGATACGTATCTGTCTCTGTAAATATGTACATGCACACATACAAGCACACATGCATGCCTAGGCATGTATCTGTACTTCTTACATATGTACATGTGTACTATCTATTTTCACACTTAATTTTGTTGAAAAATGGAATGTAGCTTATCCTATAATAGGCTAATTGCTTCTTAATTAATTTTTTGCTCATTTGTTTGTTTGTGTTAATCATATAATATCAAGGTAAGAAAACCTCTTACTGGATCCAGAAGCCCATATAAGCAGCACCTTTCAAATAATGTTGCCTTAGCAAGGCTTCTTGCTATCGCTGGGCCATATTTTATATTTATGCCAATGATAATGCCAAAATGTAGCCATACTTGACTATATTCTCCTTATTCCTGCATATTTCAGGGAATAAGAAATGTTAGGGATATTCTATATACCAATTTTGCATCTGGGTTGTAAAGAGCAGGTTCTTTTCTCTGAGAGCTTCTGAAAACCACAAGTATCAATTGCACTTTGCTATCGTACTCAAGGGGACTTTGGAAGTAAGTGAGTTCATTACAGCGAGACTTAGACTTGAAGTCTTCATCATCAACGTCACCAGTTTTGGCCTAGGGTGGCAAACTGTGTGAAAATACTCTTAACACCCTTAATCAAGGTTAACCCTGTAGCTATGACTATACAAAAGAACGAAATGAAAATTTTAGTACCTACCCTTATAACTTCATCAATACAAATGACTCTGAATGATTTAGAAATGGGCCTTTTCTTTTTCCTTCAAAGGCACATTTTTAAGGAGTGGCATGAGTACTTTTCGATCATTTTAGCTTGGATTTGGAATTAATAATCAATGAAGTATTCATCAAGTTCTCAGGGTTTTTTTTTTCCCTCTAGATTTTCAGCTAAATGTATTCTCCCTATTTTCATGTTGAAATGGAAACAGCCCAGCCTTAATGTTCCCAGTGTGTTAGTACAATTTATATCAACCTGATATGTAAAGAGCATTTGGACTTTTAACAACAGATCTTCCTTTATGAGCAGAGATTGTTTAGATTTTTCAGAAGAATGTAGAGGGTTAGCAACCTAATAGGTGAGTCTGGGCCATGGGAAATAGCAATGCAATAATTTAGTCTAGAACTCCCTTCCTTCCTTGATTGCTGCCATTTCCCTCATGAGTTGCATAAAACGTTGCAGATATGTTTATTTGGTCTAATAAGTAGGGAATGTCATAGACTTGTGCCAAATTTTCAATGGTTTGTAATGCACGTGTTTTCTGAGTCTGGGAGTTCTAATGTGAAGTGGGAATGGGAAGGGGTCTCCTTCTGACTCGCATGTGAACTCTCCATCCTGCCCAGTTTATTACATTGCACACTATAGGATTTATTTCCAGGACAGGAGTCCTCCAATTCACTTTTATCAAACACACATGACAAAATTTTGCTTTCTGAGATCTCCCAATTAAAATTTATCATGTTTTATCAGTTATTTATAAAATAACTTCCTTTTTTTTTTCTCACCCAAACATAATTTATAATAGAAGAGAACAACAGGAAAGACCGATGAAAGCATTGTTCTTTCCTTCAAAGTCTTAGAATCATGAGTAAATTGTACCTGGAGTCTTTCACTATGACCTAAAGCCCTGGTGCTTTGTTAATATAACCAATATTTAAAATAAAAAACAGAAATAAAAGAAAAATCCCAAAAATAGGCTAGTCCCTAAATATGATTATTTACAAATACAAAATCTACAAAAAAATCTATTTACCATCCATCATCTATCAATCTATTTCCATTCTAACAATCCTCATCAGCTGTTAAAACTTTTATTTTTATTTAACTTTTACCATTTAAACTCAATAGTTTAAATTTTCAACTATCAAATTGTTTCATTCTGGCAACCGTAGAAACATTAATATACTCTACAATACTCTGCTGGTAATTATCCTTAGTAGCCATTAACTCTCACAGGAAGTGAGGAAGTTATGAGTTTCGTTCTTCTTGCACATTTCCAAAAGGAAAAAAATGGAAAATAATCCTAAAAGAGGAATAAAAATAAAATTATAGAATAGTAACTCACTGTATTATGTTCATGTACAAAGCTGAAGGAACATTGGGAAAACCTAATTGAAGAACAATTTTGCTTTTTTATAGCTTGAGAAAAGAAAGTTTTACCAATTTTATTAGCATATGGGAAACAAGTAAGGTTAATAAAGAATTTTAAGGAGAAAATTGTCTTAATATTAATTCATATTGTAAAATTAAAAAAACCAGTAGGCAGACAGATAAATACACACACACACACACATTTTTTTTTTCTTTTTGGATCTAATAGAAACTATAGGACTGTAGTCTTTTCTGTAAATGGATTTGAAAAACACAAGTACCAAATACTTCTCTATTGCACTCAAGAGAATATAATTACAGCTGAAGAGTTGAGACTCTCAAAACACATATGAAACTTGATACTCCCAGAAGATTGTACTGGCTGAAAGTTTAGATGGGTTAAGTAAGGGTTTAGATAAATCCCTAGATGGCTGAGCCATAACCAGTCATTTACAGGCAATTAGAGATTTAGAGGTGTAGGTCTTGGGAGGATTATGTCACAGCAAAGGCAAAGGGTCCCTTAGGGCACTTTAAGAGCCAGCATTCTGTCCGATTCTCTTACTCTTGTTAAACACAAGTCTTAGATACCTTCATCCCCTGGGACTTTATATATATTTGCATTTTTGGCATGGTCCCCAGGAACCAGTAGCTAGTCCAGGTTAAATCTAACAGTACTAGATAATCTCATCCTAAGCGATGAATTCCAAATTAAATGCTAGGTACCAGGAAAGAGATAAAAGCATTCCTAGAATTCACTTTGTAAAAATTGTAGGTTTGAGATGACCTCTTCATTCTCTTTTGCATAGTTTTTTCTCCAAAATTTATTCCATTAATATTATACTAAATTATAGAGATAGTTCAGATATAATTACATGTTACAAGTAAGAATAAAGGGGGAAGAATCATGTAGCATGACTGAAAATAGATAATTTTGACCCCTTTCATTTCTATTACATTGCACGTCCCCAAAGATTTGAGTATGTGATTGACTGATTGCAAATCTGCCCCCAAGTTCTTTATCCTTTCTTCTACCTCCAACCTTTGCAATGTAGTTTGCTGTTCCTTCAATAAAGAGGTGGTCTACTTCCCCAATTCTTGTCTAGTCTGGCTTTGTTACTAGCTTCGGCCAATAAATTCAACAGAAATGATAGTGTGCCAATTTTGACTATGGAATGGCATTATTTCAGACTTCTCTTTGAACGTCAGCCACTCTCACAAGAACAAACTTGCTGGAGATAGCACATGGAGGTAGGACCTGATCATCTTCAAGACTAACTAGCTCACAGGTGATCAATCAGCTGACAGTAGATGCATGAGTGAGCCCAGCTAAAATGCCAGTAATTGTGCAAATGATCTATAGATTTATAATTAACAACAGAAGTGTATTATTTTATGATACTGCATTTTGCAGTGGTTTGTTATACAGTAACAACCAAATAATAAAGGGATAAAACATGTAATTGATGGGCAGCCAGGGTGGCTTAGCGGTTTAAGTGAGGCCTTCAGCTCAGGGCCTGATCCTGGAGACCCAGGATCAAGTCCCACATTGGGCTCCCTGCATGGAGACTGCTCCTCTCTCTCTCTCTCTCTCTCTATCTCTTTCTGTGTGTGTGTGTGTGTCTCATGAATAAATAAATACAATCTTTAAAAATAAACATGTAATTGAGTTACTTGTTAGATATATATTATCATAATAAGAATGTGGCTTCATACTCTCTTCTCTCAGTATTTCCTTGGTGATAGCAAATGATTTTGAAACAAGTGGTTGCATATTAAATCCAAGAGAACAAGAAGAAAGCTAGACACTACAACTTAAGGAAATGAATTTGATGAAAATATTCTTTCATTAAATGAATTATTAGAGAACTACACTGTATGTTTGTAAGTACTTAATAATATGTTCTTAAAATATATATTAGGCCAAAATAGTAGGTTAATTTTAATAAGCTATTTTAAACACTGTACTCTCAATAGTTAAAAGTTATGAATTATTTGAAGAGCAAGATCACCAAAAAAAAAAAAATTATCAAAGTCAACCATAAAACACACCATACAAAATTTGAAACAATAGAAATCATGCCATGTCTTCTCTCAGACAACACTGGAATTAAACTAGTAGATCTCAATAACACAAAGATATCTAGAAAAAACAAACATACTTGGAAATGAAACAACATATTTTACAATAATACATGAATCAAAGGAGAAATCTCAAAATACTTTAGAATTAAATGAAAATGTAACATCAATATTTGTGGGATTTGAATACATATATTTAAAAGAAGAAAGATCTAAAATCAAAACTCTAAGTTCTACCTTTAGGAACTAGAAAAAGAAGAGCAAATTAAATCCAAAGTAAGCAAAAGAAGAAGAGGAGGAGGAGAAGGAGAAGAGATGAGGAAAAGAAGAGGAGGAGGAAGAAAAGGAAGAGGACAGAGTAAAAGAGGAGCAGAAATCAATGAAATTAAAAATGGGAAATCAATAGAGAAAATCAATAGAATCAATAAAACCAAAAGCTGGTTCTTTGAAAAGGTTAATAAAATTGATCAGTCTCTAGACACATTAACTGATAAAAAAGAGAGGACACAAATAACTAATATTAGAAATGAAAGAAAGAATGTCAATGCAGATCTCACGTACATCGAAACGATGATAAAGCAGTACTATGAAAAACTCTATGCCCACAAATTTGATAGCCTTCAATATAAAGTCTAAAACTGTAATGATTCTAGGAGAAAACATAGAAGGATATCTTTGTAAACATCAAATAGGCAAACATTAGGCTTGGCTAAAAATGCAGTAAGCCTAAAGAACTGATATATTTTTTAAGATTTTATTTATTTATTCATGAGAGACACAGAGGAGAGAGGCAGAGACACAGGCAGAGGAGAAGCAGGCTCCATGCAGGGAGCCCGATGTGGGACTCGATCCTGGGTCTCCAGGATCACGCCCTGGGCCTCCAGGATCACGCCCTGGGCTGAAGGCAGGTGCTAAATCGCTAAACTAGTGACCAGGGATCCCTGATATGTTGTTTTAGTGGAAATCAACAATAACACTTTTTTGAAAGACATTTAAAAAACAAAAAGGCAAGTGAGGAACTAGGAGAAATATTTACAGCACATATATCTGATAAATCATTTATATTCCCCAAAAATATAATAATATGGAGTTCTTCATTTATATCCCATGCACTCTTCTATGTGAGAATTAGATTTCCTAATTAAAGGTTAAAACAAACAAAAATGGCAAAACTCTTCCAAGTTTTCTACATCATGATTCAACTAACAAATATTTTATTTAAAAAAGTTTTTTTAAAGATTTTATTTATTGAGAGAGAGAGAGCAGGAGCTATGGGAGAAGGGAGAAGGAGAAGCAGACTCCCTGATGAGGAGCCCAACATGGGGCTCGATCCCAGGACCCCGGTATCATGACCTGAGCCAAAGGTAGATGCCACCCAGGCACCCCTTCAACTAGCAAATATTTTAAAGAGAGCTTTTGTCATGATACACAAATGTGTTTCTGCACAAAAACAGTACCCTTTTCCCACTGGATTCTTCAGCTGCTTCCCTTCATACCTATTGTATAAACAATCTCCCTTTACAAAAAGATAGAATGAAATAGGTATGTCCCAGGGAAATATTTCATGGACAGGAATCAAGGGGGCATAGAACAACCTAGAAATGTATATTCATTCATATATACATATACACAGCGATACAGAATTTAAAGAAAATCTCCAATGTTTATGTTATTTTTTATTAAGACGCTGTTGGAGGATCTCCTTCCCAGGACATGATAAAGTCTACAGGATGCATCACCGGTGAGGCGGTCCCGGTTTTCCCACATCCCACATAACCCTGAAAGAGAAGGCCATTACTGTGTCCAGTCATTCGAGATTCCGCAGAGCCCAGTTGCACAGCAGGCTGTCTAAGGATTTCTTGATTACCAGTGAATTCTACAGCTCTACTATGTTTCATTGGCAGTTTAAATGGAAAATTTAACAGACGTCCCTGGACATATAAGGTTTTGGCTGGCAACCATCTTGGGCATCCTGGACACTAAGCTCCTATATTTTTCAGAGTCCTTTTTACTTCCAAAGATTGTGCTGACAGCAATCGATGAAACAGAGGCCGTTCCCACCATGGAACAACCTTCTGCTTTTACCTTCATTGATTTTTGGCTTGTGCTTCTCACCAGAGAGTAATTGTTAGAATCTCCTGTGGACCAAGGAAAGCCTGCAACCCCAGCATTCATACTGCTTTTGTTGCCCAAGTCACCTGCAGGAACTTTTTATAGCCTAATTGCATCCATATTCAAGGAAAGACGGTATGTAGTGTGTCTGGCAAGAAAGGAAATGTACCCAAATTGGCTCCAAGATTGCAACCCCGAAATGTTTATGTATGTTTTTAGTTTAGCGTTTCTTTAATTGGAAAGTGCCAGGAACCACCACCCACCCCCAGCCTCCTGCAGCCCTGACCTCTCAGGATAGGCCGCAGGCCCTGGAGCTCAGAGAGTCACCCTGCACCCACCCCTCCATCTGCCCCGTTCCTAGTGCTTTGAGGTTTTGTGGTTGGAAGCTGCAGCTGGCCTAAGGAAGAAAATAAAAAAGAACACTTCGAAAAAAAAAAAAAAAAGATAACTCAAACAATATAATAATGTGCACAATGAAAATCAAGACACCCCCGCAGGGCTGGACCTCTAATCTTCCTCAGTGGCAACCTCTCCATTTCGTGCAAAGTGCTGGAAATGGTTTATACACATGTATGAGCATGTGCCAATTTTATGATATTTATTGGAGTTATCATATATATATATATATAAACAAAACACTAAGGGAAACATATAACATATATACTCCTTGGCATAATATGTTTTAAATTTATTTTTAATTTCCATATGGTAAAATGCACTCCTTTTGATGTGCAGTTCTAGGAGTTTTAACAAATGCATAGAGTCGTGCAAACAGAACAATTCTATTAGTCTTCTCCTCAAAAATCATCCCCCAAGATCTCTCTTTATTCTAATTTTATTTTTGAAAGATTTTATTTATTTCTTTGAGAGACAGAGAGAGAGTGTGAGCAGGGGGAGGGGCACTGGGATAAGCAGACTCCCTGATGAGGGAGGAGCCCAGTGCAGGCCTGGATCCCAGGACCCCAAGATCATGACCTGAGATGAAGACAGATGCTTAACTGGCTGAGCCACCCAGACACCCCTCTCTCTTTTTTTTTTAAATTGTAATTCCAGTGTAGTTAACATACAGTGTCATATATATATATATATATATATATATACACACACACACATATATATAATCATCCAGTGTAATTAACATATAGTGTTAATTTAATCACAATATAGTGATTCAGTAATTCCATATATTACCATTGCTCATCAAGATAAGTGAACTCTTTTTTTTTAAAGATTTTTAAAATTTATTCATGAGAGACACACACAGAGAGAGAGAGGCAGAGTCATAGACAGAGGGAGAAGCAGGCTCCACGCAGGGAGCCTGATGTGGGGACTCGTCCTGGCTCAGGCCCTGAGCCAAAGGCAGACGCTCAACCGCTGAGCCTCTCAGGCGGCCCAAGTTAAGTGAACTCTTAATCCCCATAACCTGTTTCACCCATCCTGCCATCCACCTCCCCTCTGCTAACCCTTAGTTTGTTCTCTGTAGTTAAGAATGTTTTATGGTTTGTCTGTTTTTAACTTCATCAAGTCCTGCCTCGATCTTTCTTTAACTTCTAGAACTCACAAATCTGTTTTCCTCTCTATAGTTTTGCCTTTTCCAAAATGGAACCGTACAGTATGTAACCTTGTCAGTTCTTTCACTTAGCAGTATGTATTTGAGATTCCTCTGTATCGTGTATGTTGTTTCTCTTTGATGCTAACTAGTATTCCACTGTATGGCTATATCACAGTCTACCCCTTTCCCAGTTGAGGGACAGCTGGACTGTTTCCAGATTTGGTGATTAAGAACAAAGCTATTCTAGGGGATCCTGTATGGCTCAGTTGGTTAATTATCCAGGCCTTAATCTCGGGACTGTTAAATTCAAGCCCTTCATTGGGTCCCAGGCTGGGTGTGCAGCCTACTTAAAAGAAACTAGTAAATAAGTATATAGAACAAGATTACCTTACATATTTCAAGAAGATGCTTTTGTGGGAACATAGGTTTCTGTTTTACTTGGGCAAATACCTAGAAGTATGGCTTTTAACCTAATATATTATGAATATCATTTAATATTAGTGTCAAAACCACACACAACTCCCCCCCTCCCCGCCCAATCCCCTGCTGTAGAGAGGATGGAACTTAGACTCTAGCCCCTCTGTTAACACCCAGAAATATTGCACACTTTTAGGAGAAATGTAAGTTTAATTTCTATTCCTTTCTTTGCTATGATTTTCTAAAATGAATTATGTATTCTCTATTAAGGAAAAAACAATAATAACAAACACAAATTGCCTCTAGTTTTTGAAAGTGCATTTCAAGAACTGATTCTGAATTTAATTGGCTCACTTAATTTTTTAAAATACTACTTAGATTTTGTAACCAATTTCAAGCAGCAGTTTCTCAAGTCTGTTTTGAGTTCATAAACCCAAATTGCTCAACCTATTGGAGCATTTGAGGTTTTTGCTAATGGTATTGTCCCATGTTAATATCCAAAGAATTCACTTATTAACAAGCTTGGACAGTCTCTGGCTTGACTGGTTACAACAATCTGAAAGCATTTAACTCAATGAAATAATTGGTACTATGGACCAACAACAGGAAAACACCACCCAGATGTTTAAGCATTGTGTAAATAGCCATCATATGATTTTTCCAAAAAGAAAAAAAAATAACGAACAGAAATGGAAGCTTAAATTCAGAGAACTTAAGTAGAAGTTGGTAAAGTGTTTTAACACCTGACTCTGTTAGATTGCTTGCCCGTAAATATCCTTGTGCGAGGGCATCTCAAGGAACCTAGCCTTTTGATTCATAAGTATTATAGTAATGAGATTAATTTAAGACATGTGTATTCCCATCTTATTTTTAGTTTATTTATTAAGGGGGTCCTTGTTAAAGAAAATTCTTGACATATATGTTGTGTTTTTCCAAAATCCATATGGTGAAGCCCTAACCCTCAGAACGTGATGGCATCTAGAGTTAGAGCCTTTTAAGAAGTGTTTCAAAGTAAATGAGATCATAAGGTAAGCGCTAACCTGCTATGACTGGTGTGTATGTACAAAGAGGGGATTAAGATACACACACAGATGATTAGGTGACCTTGTGAGGACACAGTGAGAAGTGGCTATGAGCAAGGCAAGGAGAGCAGGCTCAGGAGAAAACAAACCTGTCAACACCTCCGTCTTGCACTTCGGGCCTCTAGAACCATGAGACCGAATTTCTATTGTTTAAGCCACCCGGTCTATGGTGTTTTGTTCTGGTGGCCTTAGCAAAGTGAAACACCTTTCACCACATAGTAATGTTTCCGCTTCCTGATAGTCAACTGTCCCAGCTTGAGCTTTTGCTATGGCAACTTTGCTTAGAAAAAACTGAAAAAGAACAGTTACCTACACGGTTATAAAATAATGCTCAGCAAATACTTAATAGATTGGCAAGTTCTACTTTTTTAAAAAGCTTATAAATAAATGATTACAGTAGAATTTGATTTAGTCAACAAGCCTTTGTTTCTGTCTTTCCTCATTTTCTGTCTTCCAGAGATATTATTGCTCACTATATTATTATTATTTTTTTACCTCTTGACCCCCTTTTGCCCATTCTTTCCCATCCCCTACTCCTTGCCTCTGGCAACCACCAGTCTGTTCCCTGTATTCATGAGCTTTGTGGTTGTTATTGTTTGCTTTTTAGATTCCACCCATATGAGAGATCATCTGGTATTTGCCTTTCTCTGTCTGGCTTATTTCATTTAGCATAATGCCTTCAAGGTCTATCTATGCTTTCACAAATCGCAAGGTTTCGTTCTTTTTTACGATTGAATAATTTCTCTTTTTTTAATAATTTCTTTTTTTTAAGTGTTTTTATTTCAGTGTAGTTAACATACAATGTCATGTTAGTTTTAGGCTACAACATAGTGACTCAACAAGTTTATACAGTATATGCTATGCTCACCGTAAGTGTAGCTACCATCTGACACCACACAACATGATTATAATATCATTGACTACACTCTTCATGCTGTGCCTTTTATTCTTGTGGCTTATTCACTCCCAAACTGGAAGATGTCCCATTCCCCTTCTCTCATTTTTCCCATCCCGCCATTCTCCCTCCATTCTCAACCATCAGTTCTCTAGGTTTATAGGTCTGATTCTGCTTTTTGTTTGTTTGTTTGTTTATTCACTTGGGGTTTTTTAGATTCCACAGATGAATGAAATAATATGTTTGTCTTTTTCTATCTGATTTTTTTCACTTAGCATAAAAGCTGCTAGGTCCATCCATGTTGTTGCAAATGACATCCTGTACAATGTTCCACTGTATATCCCACATCTTTCTTATCTGGTCTATTAAATAATTCCTATGTAGTCAACTTCCACACCGGAACGGAAGTTTGATATTGGAATACTTACCTTAGCTTCCAAGTTGACTTTAACAAACATTTATTGGGTCCCTCAAAAATAGACTCTGGAGATTTACAGACTCAAGAATTTCACCTGCCCTGGTCCTTATCCTTATGGAGGTAACCAGGGAGATATTATCACTAATTAAATAACCACAAGGGGATATTTTCAGTGCCTTGACAGAGGCATGGATGGGTACAATAAAAGCACAGATAGGAGCTCCCAATCCAAAAGTAGTGTGCTTATGGAGTGGGGGAATACAAAGGACCAGAGAATGATTTTATGAGAAATTAATATTTTAGCTAAGACTTAAAGGTAAAGAAAGAGTAAATTAGGTAGTACGAGGGGTAAAAAGGATGTTTCTGGCAATGGAGAAAAAGTATGAGAAAAGGTGTGATGGTGGAAGCAGCATGAAAAAGCTAAGGTGTTACAAATAGTTTGGTTGCACTAAAGCATTAAGGCAGTAAGGAGGCAGAAAGTGGTGAGATTGATTTTGGACAGGTAGGCATGCGAAAGACATGGAGAACTTTGTAAACTATATTAAAGACTTTATTTTAAGTTATTAGATTCTAGTTAGTTAACATACAGTGTAGTATTAGTTGCAGGTGTACAACACAGTGATTCAACAATTCTACACATCACTTGGTGCTCGTTACAAGTGCATCCCCATCACACACTTAACCCATCCTCCCACCCACCTCCCTTCTGGTGACTAAAGATTTCAAATTCTACAAAGGAGAAATGACAGGGATTTTTTTTTGAATCTGGCATAGACATATTTGCATTTTTAGAGGGATCCTTCTGGCAGCAATACTGAGAGTAAATCATACAGGTTTGAGATCAGAGGCAGGAAGAATGACAAGAGGGTCACTGAAGTAGTTCAGAAAAGAAATAATGTAATCCAGAAGTGAGGAAGTCATGATAGAGGGGAAGAAATAGAAATATTAAGGATTGGGATGATAAGTTTCTTGGTGGGTCTGCAAGGAGCATTATTTTGAGGAATTATGTGGTGGTGAATTCAAGATTAACAGGAATGGGTATTGTGATTGTTTAATTATGTCTGCACAGGCTTAGCAGGGGACTGCAGGTGGTGGGAAGATTTCCTGCACTTGCCTGCCAAGATTTCAAAGGGAAAAATGAAGAAGTGTAGACAGAAATTGGATTTTGGAGAGGGTGGGAAAGGGAGCCAGAGGTGAAGGTACCTCATTTTTCCAGCTTTAGTGACTGGGTATATGTCCCACTGAGTGACCCACTGATAAAGGAGAAGAAGGTTTTGTAGTGTATGTGTGTATGTGTATAAACATTTGTGCCCATATGCATCTATTTTGGGGGACAGTTCCATTTTTATTATGTTGAGGTAGAGTTCCCTGCACAACATTCAGGTAGAGATATCAATTAGAAAGTTGACTGCATAAATGAATCTGAAACTAAGGGAGAGTTGGAGAATCATATTTAAGAGTGATTAGTGCCTTCAGTTTAAAAAAAATCAGGAAACATAGAATAAAACAAAACGTGGAAGATTTTCTCCACATGTCAAGGTTAACTTCAATTTCTTAAAATAGCAAGGGGTAGGAGTCAAATCTGTCTTCTATTTCTGTTCTCTGGTGTCCTCCAGGGAAGATAATTAATTTTCCTTCAGCTCACCATTTCTACATCCAAAATAGAAATAATATAACTTGTCTTTTACTTTTATCTCAGCAATCTTGAGCCAGATCATTCCTGTTCCTAATCTTTTAATTAATCCCCCTTGCAAATGGGTTAATTCTTCCTAGATACTTAGTGGATGTTGCATTAACAATTCACAGCCCTCATTGATGACATATTTAGAAAAGTTCCTACAAACCCTAACTTTGGTTAGAGAGTAAATGTACCTCTTATCACCAGCAATCCGATCAGCCAAACCAGACATTATGATTATAATATTCTTACACAATTTTTTAAGGGATGGAGGGGCAGAGGGAGAGGGAGAGAGAGTCCCAAGCAGCCTCCGTGCCCTGTGTGGAGCCTGACATGGGGCTCCATCTCACAACCCTGACCTCATGACTGATCTGAAATCAGAAGTCGGATGCTTAACAACTGAGCCACCCAGATGCTCCTGATTATTACATTTTTATTGATGATATCAGCCTTTTCAGTAAAAGAATGAGAATTAGCCCACCCCCACCCCACTCTCTGCCCTTCTAGCCCTTCTACTTCTCAGTTTCCCAGGATTCGCCTTAAGATAGAACACTTCCTTGTTTACTCTCATTAGATAGCCTCTCATCAGGGATCATTTTCAACATTTTTTGGATCACATATAGGATTCTCATCTGTCTTACACATTCTGCTCATGCTGACCTATGTTTCCAGAACTTGCATTCTTTTCAGAATCTTGAGAAACTTTCCCATCAATCATCTCACTCTCATCTTCTCATAATATGTCTTTTATTGGCAAATGTGAGATGGAAAAAAATAATCTTTAGTAGTGACAATAATGGCTTGGTTTTCTATTGTTATTTATTTTGTATTTAAAAGGATGCCTGGGTGGCTGGGTGGCTAAATGGTTGAGCATCTGCCTTTGACTCAGGTCGTGACCCCAGGGTCCTGGGATGGAGTTCCCCATCAGGCTCCCAGCAGGGAGCCTGCTTCTCCCTCTGCCTGTGTCTCTGCCTCTCTCTCTGTCTCTCATGAATAAATAAATTTTAAAAATCTTTATTTTGTATTTTTTCTTAATAAGCACTTCTCTCAACTACTGGAAGTTCTAATGTCTATAAAATATTGTTATTATTAACATACATAGAAGCAGTGTATTTATCTAATGCTTTTAATATTGTTATGGTTTTATAGAATATCAATGTAAGAATTAAATATATTGCCAGATATTACAGACCTAGGCAGGGAATAGGTTCAGATAAATACTTACAGGATCAGTTCTAAGGATGAATAATAAATTGATAAATGGGAATTAGTGTGATTTGAGGTTTAAATTTATGGGGAAAAGTGCTTTGCACCTACCACTGGAATTAAATATAAAAATGTTAATGATGGTGTTATTAATGATCTGATTCTAGGGTGTGCATGTGTGTCTTCCATTAAATAGGGGGATCAATCATTTCTGAGTGGAGAGACACTGAAAGACCCTGACAAGTAGCAGATTTAGTCTGTATATTTAGTTCTTTGAGTGATCACTTGATAATTTATCAATGAAAAATAGATTTCCTTTATAATAAGAAGCAAAATAAACACTAAACCTTTAAAATTAAAGGGAAAAAGCCTTATCAGTAATGGTGGCATTTCAATATGTTCTTCCTCAGTTGTGTTTATAGGTAAAACCCAAACAATCCTTTGTTTTTGGATTATAAGTGGCCACAAAGAGCTGTAAAATCACAAATCCAGTAAATAACAATGGATGATGGGATGCAGATTTTTCTATTCCAATGGAGGATCCAAAATCTTGACAATAATGACATTAGAATTATGAAGTAATGGGCCATTTAACAATTAGAATAAGTTTTTATGTTCTCAGAGAAATCACTAATATTTTTGTAACATGTGGAGAGTATTTCTGAAATCAGTTGATTTGTATTATCTCAAATTTATGCTGCCCTTTTAAACTATAATTTTAAGTGTAATCCAGGAGATAGTTGGACCTCCCACTGGCCCAGCTCATGGGTTCCAGTTTTAGCCTAATCTTCATTCATACCAACAGAGATCAGCCATATCTGTGGCACTCTTGGGAGGCAGCCATTGGGTTGCCAATGATCAGAGACATGGCCACAGTGATATGAGCGTGCAAGGTGGGAAATGAAAAATGTCATCTAAGAAACGAGGCAACTGAGTCTCAGGACATTTGCGAGACACCTCAGGAGAATCTCAGAACTATTTAGGAAGAACATTTAGGGAGGCTGGAGTTTGAAAAAACAGAAGAAGGCTGAGACAGAGGAATACCCTTATTGTCACTTTACTCTTACTGCTTTAGGCTATAGGACCTTTGAAAAATTTGTTATAGTTTGACAGTATATTTTAGGTACATTATCATAATCCAGGTGTATTACTTTCCTATGGCTAATATAGCAAATTTCCACAAACTTGAAGGGCTAAAAAACAGAAGTTTTTTTCTCTCAAGTTCTGGAGGCCAGGAGCCTGAAAGTTTCACAGGGCAGTGGGGCCTCACTCCCTCTACGGGCCCTGGTGGACACTCTTTCTTGCATCTTCTGGCCTCTATGGCTTCTTCAGGTCTAATCATTAAAGCCTCTGCTACTTCACATCGTCTTCTCCTCTTCTGTCTGGGTTAATTCTCCCTCTGTCTCTTTCTTTTATGGACACTTGTGAATGGATTTACTGCTCATGTTGAGAATCCAGGAGAATCTCCCTATATGATATCCTTAATTTAACTGCATCTGCAAAAATTCCCTTTTCTTATTAGATAACATTTGCAGGTTTTGGGTAAAAGGACCTGAAGACTCTTTGGTGGCTATTAACCAGTTATGATAGGATAACAGCAAAAACTAGTTAAAAAGAAATTAAGGGGGAAATCATAGGCCACTAACTTCAATTCCCACTCCTTTTCTTTTTTTTTTTTTTAAAGATTTTATTTATTTATTCATGAGAGACAGACAGACAGAGAGAGAGAGAGAGAGAGAGAGAGAGGCAGAGACACAGACAGAGGGAGAAGCAGGCTCCATGCAGGGGGCCCGACGTGGGACTCGATCCCGGGTCTCCAGGATCACGCCCTGGGCCGAAGGCAGGCACCAAACCACTCAGCCACCGGGGCTGCCCCCCGCTCCCACTCCTTTTCTTAATTCCCTATTTTTAAAACTGTATTTTCATCATCATCATTATCATCATCATCATCTCAGGCTATGCTCTCTGCTTAATTTAGTTTTGTCATTCTAACAAACATTTTTTTACCCTTGCTATGTATAAGAATCACCTGGGCAACTTTATAAAACTATAGATACTCAGGCCCAACCATAAATGAATCAAAGTATAATCTCTGGGCCTGGTTATCAACATTTTTAAAAGCTGCCTAGGTGATTTCAACAGAAGGCCAAGGTTAAGATCTCCTTTAGTAAAGGGGGACAAATTATGCTTGATTTATGGGTCTGTGTCAGACCACTGGCTTTGAAACTAGAGTTTGAATCTTGTCTGACCTTTACTAGCTATATGACCTCAGATGAGAATCTCTAGTGCCAGATTTATTTCAGTTAATATATGTTTATCTATAGATAGACATTTATTTAAAACATGCTCAGCATTTATGCATATTCATTTATAATATAAATATGGATAATGTTTATTAAATGAATGTCAGGAACCATGTGAAATGTAACACGATGTTAAACGATAGTGCTAAGATAAAGAGAAAAGCAAACATGATTGTTGCCAATGTGCAACTTATACTATTGTGGGAAAAAAGACATTAATCAAATAAAGTCTCCTAAAATATGATACTGAGGCAAAACAGTGCTATAAAACTCTATAATGGTATTGGTAATGTTTTTACTCAGTCAAAAAAGGTTCTGAAAAGTTTCTCTAAAGAAGTGATAGCACTGTGATGAAGAGCTAGGATCAGAAGAATAAGCAGGAGTTATTGAAGGAATATGAAGAAGGAAAAACAGTCTGGGAAAAGGGACAGGTGTATACAAAACCCAGACTGTGAGAGAGCATGGTGAGCTCATGGTCTGGAGGTAAGCCAGGGACCAGTTGAGAGAGTGCAGTGACCTGTGGGAGAAGACCAGACTGGGCAGGGGTTAGGCAGAAGTTCATGCAGGGACTTGAAAGCCATGTTAAGGAATCCTGCCTTCATTCTGAACACAATGGAACCCACCCAAGAGTTTTAATCAGGGAAAGTCAGGAAATGAGGGTGATATGTTGTTATCTTGGGACTCAGAGAGGGGCCAGAGTTAATGCAAATAAATGAGTGAGTGTGCTATTGACGAAGTTAACTAAAAGATGGTGGTAGCTTCAATAGAGTGATGATGACAGCAAGGAAAGGTATGGGTAGATTAAATAAATAGATGGGTGATAAAAGTCACAGGGCTTGCTGAGGAAGAGTATGAGGGAAACCAGTGAAGACTCCTACACTTCTGGTTTGTACAGTTGGGTGAATGGTGAACCATGTACTGCGATGGAAAACTCCAGAAGAAAGTCAAGTTCGGGAGATTTGGTTTTGATCTTGTTTACTTTGACATTTTTATGAGTTATTTAAGAGGAATCAGAAGATGGCATTTGGATATGCAGGTCTTTAGTTAAGAAAGAAGCTTAGGATGGAGATAGGTGTTTGGGAGTCCTGTGGAAATAAACAGTAATTAAAGCTGCAGCTATAAATGAGATTTCTCAGGGATCGAAGACTGGGTGAGAAGATATGAGAAATCAAGGCTGAGTCCTGAAGAACTCCTGGCCCAGGAAGAGGGGGAGACAAACTTGAAAATTTGGCAAAGATTATCAGAGCCATAGGAAAATAATCTGAGGAGCATTCATCAAGGAATTCCCCAAGGATCATTATACTTACAAAAGTGTACCCAACAAACCTGGATGTTGATTATAAGTGGGGTAAGATGAAGACTACGAAAAATTCACAGACTTTAATGCCATGGAGGTCACTGCTGATCCACGGAAGAACACTACCGGGAAGTAAATAAGCAGAAAAACAGATTGAATATTGGACGGTGCATGGGAAATAAATTAAAACACAGGGTGTAAATGAGTGTTTTGAGAAATTTGGTTGTGAAAAGAATACATTACCAAATGACATTGAAAAGTTGAGGAATTTTTTCCTTACTTTCTGTTTGTTGGTTTGAATAGGGCAGATTGAGATCATTTAATAATAGTGAAAAGGAACTACATGGGAGGGAGAGGTGGAATTGTAGAGTAACAGTATATGTCCCTGAGAAGGAACTAGATTGTTCTTGGATAGGAGCTAGTTCTCCTTATTCAAAACACTGAGAGGCTTCAGATGAAGTAAGTTTGCATGCTTGGTCTCAAGGACACGGAGACCAAGCATGCATTCTCTTTGACAAATTTTCTATTTTCTTTACAAATTCACCTACTGAATGGTAATAAAAGGCAATGGTCAGAATTTTGAGAAGAGGGGAAGATTTGCATTCAGCTTGTGGAGAGTTTAGGAGAGACCGAATCAAGCAAACTCAATAGGATTTCTAGGTATAATGAAGGTCCCAAGCAAGGTTGCTGTGTTTTCAGAAGTTCTAATCTTGTATTGTGTAATTTCCTCAAAGCTTAGCTGTTCAGGGCAGAGTTGAACTCACACAGGGTTGGAGAGGAAAAGGAAGTTGGGAATATACAAGAATATTAGTTACACTACACTGCAGACTAGATCCTCAATAAAACCAACAGTCTTAGAAACACATTCTCTGCTCACACTGATAATGCTTATTTCAGACTTTCCCTCCCCTCAAGGTTGTAATCTTTCTTTTCCTTCCACTATCTACTCAGAAGATGAAAGCCCCTCCTACTTTTTTTAATAATAAATTTATTTTTTATTGGTGTTCAATTTGCTAACATACAGAATAACACCCAGTGCTCATCCCATCAAGTGCCCCCCTCAGTGCCCGTCACCCAGTCACCCCCCCCCCACCCTCCTCCCTTTCCACCACCCCTAGTTCGTTTCCCAGGGTTAGGAGTCTGCCATGTTCTGTCTCCCTTTCTGATATTTCCTACCCATTCCTACTTCACAGAGAAAGTAGAAGCCCTCTGAGAAAAGAGAGAAATATCCCACTTCTGTGAGACCAAACACTCAAGTTAGTGATTACCATGGAATGTGAGCTTTATAATGAGGAGAGTGAGGAAATGAGAGATGCTGATGGATGGGAGTTCCCTTTCTCCACTTAATTTTTACATAAATATTCATAACCTCATCAAATTTCTATAAATTCTTTTTAATATAAATATTCTATTGCCTTAAGTAATTAGAAAATTCCTCTACTATCATTTCTACTGTTTTATTTGATCTTTCATTGACTTCTTGTAATGAATATTCATGGTGAATAAAGAATGCTTTCAAAAAGCTACTATGTGGGGCAACTGGGTGGGTCCATGGCTGAGAGTCTGCCTTCAGCTCAGCTCATGATCCTGGGGTCCTGGGATCGAGTCCTGCATCGGGCTCCCTGCATGGAGCCTGCTTCTCCCTCTGCCTGTCTCTGCTTCTCTCTCTCTGTCTCTCATAAATAAATAAAAAAATAAAATCTTAAAAAAAAAACCAACAACAACCAAAAAAACCAAATAGCTACAACATATATGTAGTTTGGCCCCCTCTCATGTCATGTCCATGTCATGACAGTGGCTGCTGCTTACCTTACATGTTTAAAGGGTGATACTGATGAGGTCTGTTTAGTGTCTCTCCTCCATGGTTTCAAACTAACTTCTCCCCTCCTGCTCTACTCAACTTTCTCACAAAAGGATTAGAAGTCTCGCAAATTGGATGGGGTAGAGTGGAGCACACATGACCACAAACACATCAATGGTATGGGAAGAAAATACACTATGTTCATGCTTTCTTGATGGGCTGTCCTTTTTGGAAGAATCACTATCTTCATAAATGGGTTTAGTGTTTTCAAAGTGCCTTCATGTCTGTTATCTGCCAATTTTTGGAGGTAAAGAACATCATTACCTCCATTTTTCAGATGTGAAATCTGAGATTCAGTGATGTCAATGGGCTTACCATCAAAGCAGTTGTATTAACCATGTCTTTATTTTCTGTATAGCTGACCTGACATCTGGGGCCTTGCTGACCTTGGAGGGCCCCTCCCAGGGATCAATAATTCCTACAGATAGGAAACAACACACTTGTGAGTGTGCTCTTCAAATACAAACAAAGCCCAATTTGAGTCCACACCTCAAACACCACCTCTATCAGGTTCTCAAATTCTTTTTTTTTTTTTAAAGATTGTATTTATTTATTCATGAGAGACACAGAAAGAGAGAGAGAGAGAGAGAGAGAGAGAGAGAGAGGCAGAGACACAGGCAGAGAGAGAAGCAGGCTCCATGCATCGAGCCCGATGGGGGACTTGATCCCGGCTCTCCAGGATCATGCCCTGGGCTGAAGGCAGGCGCTCAACCAGAGTTACCCAGGCATCCCAGGTTCTCACATTCTAAGCTACTATCCACTGGCCCTAATCATCCCAGGGCCAGGTACCAGACAACTAGGGACAGCCCTTATCTTATGCTCTAGGGCCTGTTGAAATTGCTCAAACCAGCCAATTGTAAACCTGCTTAACCTGTGTCTCAGCAGTTCTTTCCTGCTAAAACCACAATAAAGGATCCTGCCCACAGCTCTTCCCTCTCCCTCTACCTCCTCACCAACCTCGATGATTCACAGTATGGCTTCTCCTGGTATGTCATGTCTCTCCTCTTTGGGAACTATAAGTAATAAGGTATCTTTAAAAAAATATTTAATTACTTGAGAGATAAAGTGAGTGAGTGAGCAAGAGAGAGAGCATGAGTGGGTGGAGGGGCAGAGGGAGAGTGAGAAATAAACTCCTCACTGAGCAGGGAGCCAGACACGGGGCTCCATCCCAGGACCCTGAGATCATGAGTTGAGCCAAAGGCAGATGCTTTACCAACTGAGCCACCTAGGTGCTTCAGTAAGGTATCTTTTTCAACGCTGTTGTCCCTTGATCTGTTGGCTTTGCAATATCTCAATTTTTTTTATTAATACACTATATTTCAAAATAGTAGTTTTCACTTAAAAGTTGTGAAAGTCAGAGTTAGAATCCAGGTTTGAATTCTTTCCATTTTAATACTCTCTTGCACAATGGATGGTGGGATATGAAAACCATATTTACTATTAATTGAATCCATTCATACATTAAATATGTATATTTGGGGCACCCGTAACAAGCTAGGCAATTGCAGGCACTTTATGTATTTATAAAAAAAATACATATTTTATATATATATAAAATAAATTTTAATAAGACTGCCCGGGTGGCTCTGTCGGTTAAGTGTCAAACTCTTGAATTCAGCTCAGCTCATGATCTCGGGATCAGGAGATCAAGCTCCAGGTCTGGCTCTGTGCTCAGCATAGAGTGGTCTGCTTGGGATTGGGATTCTCTCTCTCCTCCTCCCTCTGCCCCTCCCCCCACTCATGTGTACACACTCCCTCTCTCTCTCTCTCTCAATTAATTAATTAATTAATTAAAACCTTTTAAAAATAAATTATAATAGGGAAAGTGGGCAGACAGAAAATAAGCACGTTAATAAATGTCTGGATATGTAATTATAAATTGTGGTAAGTGCTCTAGGTGACAAGGAATCCTCTAAGATATGGTTGTCTACTTCAGATTGGAGGTCAGAAGAGATTTCCTGAGGAGGGGATATCTGAACTATAGCCTGAAGGAAATGAAAGATCACAAGCTCTTAGATGGGAATGATCTTGTTTGTTTGTTTTTTTTTTCTTTTTAAAGATTTTATTTATTCATGAGAGATACACAGAGAGAGGCAGAGGGAGAAGCAGGCTCCATGCAGGGAGCCCAATGTGGGACTTGATCCCAGGACCCCAGGATCATGACCTGAACCAAAGGCAGATGCTCAACCACTGAGCCACCCAGGTGCCCCTAATCTTGGTTTCTCAGAGAATGGAAGTAAAACCACAGTAGATACGATGTAAGAGAATGGCACAATGTGAAATTGAAGAAAGAAGATTATTTCGGGATTTTTTGTGAGCTATGGAGTTTGAATTGTTTTGCCATATTGAAGGGTTTTAAGCAAGGAAGTGACATGATTCCTTTCATATATATAAAATTCACTTTGGCAGCTATGGAGAATGAATACAAGATGGATAAGAATAAGGGAAGGAAGCCAATTAGGAAGTTAATTTAATAAATCAGAAAAGATGTGTTGGTGGTGGCTATGTCTAGGATGATGGCTATAAAGATGGAGAGAAACAGGGGCTTAAGATATATTTTGGTGATGGATTGATTATATGTAAGGGTGAGGTGAGGAAATCGGAAGAGCAACTTGATGGGGAAGACTGAGGGTGGAACATGCCTGTGTGCCTGTGTGTGTTTATGCATGTAATCGAGGTGGATGAGGTGGAAATTGAGAATCCTATTTCAAAAATACGAGTCAAGTTTGACATGCCTCTGAACACTTTCAGTGGAATAGTAATAGATGGTTTCCTATGGATCTGCATGTCAGATATCAGAAAGCTGAGCTGAAGATTTGTTTAAGAAGAAAATGCACAGAATTAGCATTTCACAATGCAGGAAAGAATGAGTTCATCTGGGGCCATATATATAAGAAAGAAATAGAAAGGTCCACAACTGGTTTTTGAGAAGCTATAACACTTATAGGTTAAGGGCAAAATACTGGAAAACAATAACCAGAAGTGGCCAAGAAAAAATGATGCCAAAACACGTGGATCACTTTGAAAGGTAGAATTATCACTATTTAGTCGGCTCAGAAGCTAATTGGCTGTAGAATCGAGATTCATACTCAATTTGTCTGATTTTGACATTTCTATTCTGATTCCTCTACAAGCTTTCTTTCTGAGAACAGTGGTAATAATTGAGCATCACATATTCTCAGTGTTTGTAAACTGACCAGTTGTAAATGTCTCCTGGGATTCTTATCAAAGAAGGGATTTTCAAGTCCCTCTCCTTCTGATTAAAGAAAATACCTGTTTTTATCCTGAAGGTACAAGCTAAATATAGGTTGATATAAAAATTGAAGAAGATAATGTAGTTTTACCCAAACTTGCTAGAATCTTATTGGTTAAATTTTACCCAAACTTGCTAGAATCTTATTGGTTAAATGACCTGTCCAAGGTCACACAGCTAGAAAGAGTTGGCATTTGAACTCAGGACCATTTGTCTCCAAAGTTCTAGTTTACTACTATGCCTCCCCAGTATGAATAAAAATACTAATCAGTTACCATGAATGTGTTAGGGCTTCCTTGATTCTGCTGAAAACCCAGCTAACTTTTAGATGACATATACTTTTTTCTATAAAGCTTTAATTTTGATGATTTTTCCCTTCTTTTGGATGTCTATAGTATTTCTTATCTCTAATGTTAAATTATTGTTCAACATATGTTCCTTTGTGTTACTGTATTCTCTCTCCCCTGGATTGTAAATTCCTTGTGGTCATGACTTACATTCTGTGGCAACCACCAAAATCCATTTTCTCTTTCTCTCTAGTTACTGAGTTTAAATCCCCACCTGCCCTTGAAGTTGAGTGTGACTGAAACAAAGTTCTTGCTAATGGAGTAGAAGTTTAATGTGCCTTTTTAGGCCTAAGCCATAATCATTTCTATAAGTGCTCCACCATGATCTTTCCCCCTTTCTATGTGCCCAAATGGTAATAATCAGTATTAAATGTGGTGGAGTCACTGCTAGCTTGGTTCCCTGAGAGACTGCATGGAGCAAAATGCCCTGCCAATCTGAGATGCTCTATAACATATGTGAAGAGAAAATAAATGTTAATAGTATTTGAACACTTACACTGGGGGATTGGTATATATTTGTCAGTTTAGCATACCCTAATACAAAGTCCCATATTTCTTTTGTGCTCTATCACATTATACAACGTTCAAGATGTGATAAATGCTTAACATGGTGATGATAAGTACCCTGAATAGTAGATAAAAAGCTGAGTAATATAACAACAAGTAATTCTTGTAAGTTGGATGGGCTAAGTTTCAGTCTTAAGTTTATTATAATCATTTACTTGACTTCAGATTTTGAAAAAATATTGTCTTTCATATTCTTTTTATTTTAGGTCAGTATTTTGATTATATTCATCTGAAAAACTGTTCTATTCTAATTTAGCTCAGGTGGGTCATCATAGCTAAAAATTATTGGTTAATTAATGCTAGTTTCACAGAATATATCATTTCCAATAGAAATGGTGGATTTAAATATTATTTTATAAGAATCAGGGGAAACATTACTTTCTGCCATTTATATAATTTATTTACATTACAAATCCATTTTTAAAAGATTAGAGAATCTACAGCCCAAGCACTCAGATCATTCCCATGAATAATAGATCATTCTCATTAATACTTTCCATAATATATTAATATTAATGTATTAACACATTAATAATTTATTACTGGTTAAGGCTTTGAAACAAAACAAAGGAGACTTCAAATTACAAGATATATGTTACAACAGGAATAACATTTCTATAAAGCAGTTAGGGGAAAAATAAAATTAAATTATAGAATCAACCAACCCCTCCCCCCCAAAAAAGAAAGATTTTCAGGTTCCAATGACATTACTTGAGAAATAATTAAAGTAAGATATAGAAAAAGCAATGAAGCAAATATTTTTGTTATTTTTCTTTGAATTATAATGTGTGCTAAATTAATAGGGAAGAAGTTAGAAAAAGAATAAACAGGGCAGCCTGAGTGGCTCAGTGGTTTGGGGCCACCTTCCATCCAGGGCGTGATCCTGGGGACCCGGGATGGAGTCCCATGTCGGGCTCCCTACGTGGAGCCTGCATCTCCCTCTGCCTGTGTCTCACCTCTCTCTCTGTGTCTCTCATGAGTAAATAAATAACATCTTAAAAAAAAAAGAATAAACAATTCTGTTGACTATCGACTAAAACTTGATTTGACCAAAAGAGTGATGATTTTGATTTGCACTGCGTATTGTGTTATGGAAGTGATGAGGGATCAGGTTACTGTTAGAGCTTAATGTGACTAGTTTATACATCATCCCATGTATAATTTGTGAGGTCTCAGAAAGTGGTTGAGGGAAAGAGGGATCCAGAGATCCAGAGATCCTTCTCCCCTCTGTTCCCATCCAGTTCCAATCTATTGATTCTGCAGAAGCAAATGTCTCCTGAAACTTGTAGGTAACGGGTCCAAGTGGGACCTTAGACTGCTGAGGGAAGTCCCCACCAGAAGCCCTAATTCGCAGCTTTCTTATCCAAAGCCTGAATTAGTATCTGCATCCTTCTGTCAGAAACTGCAGGACCAAAGGTGGTTGGATTCTAAGAGCTTTATCCACATATAACTGAGGGTGTCTGGGGGAAGATTGACAAGGGACGGGACACACATGATCTCTCTGGACCACAAGTGTCCAGAGAAGCAAGATGGACAAGCTAAATCCTATTTTCTCTTGGAAATTGAGACAATAATTGAAGTTGGAGAAAATTCTTCTAGGTAGTTTAGCAAGGAGATGGCTCCCTACTTGTTTTTACACTTTCAGCCCTCTAGAAGAACATGCAGGTATGTTTTCTCCTATTTGTAGGACTACCACATCTCAGGAAATTTTAATAATCCAACCTGACAGCTAATGGCCAGCAAAGAAAGAGGAAGAAAAACTTGATTGCATTATATCCACAGTACTAATACAGCTGCTGAAAAAGATAGGCCACAGTCTGAATAAGAAAATAATAAGAATACTTAGGTAGAGCCCTAAGGGAAGCAATCATACTTGCATATAAACACTTCCCTTAGCTTATTCTTAGAAATCCATGAGTTGCTCATGAGAATACTTGGATTTTGAATGTTTAGGTCAATAAACAGACTCTTAATATAAGCATATACACAGACACATGGAACACGATCTTAAAAGAGAGTACGGCCATATGTATTTTCACTTGTATTTAGGATCATGATGAAACTTTGAATGAATTAATTTATTATCACTTACTAGTAAGAAAAAAATTAAGGAGGTAGCTCTAATAATAATGATTCACTTAATAAATTCCATATGAAAAAATTTTTGCAATAAATCAACTGGGAAATATCATTTTTAAAAATGAGTCATCAAATGATGCAACATTGAATAGACAGATCAAACCCAAATGATTCCGTGCGAATTCCTATTCAATACAATTTTCACATTGTAAATGGTACTATAGATAGAGTAAGGTATTGTATGTAACATTAAATTTTTGTCATTTATTTGATTTTTATTGGTTTTGTAGCTCTGTTTTCAATTTATAAATTTGTGTTATGTTTATAGTTGCATAAGAATTAAGAAAAAAAAGATAATAATCTATTGAATTCCACATCCCAGGATTCGGAATTGTGATGTCAAGTCAATGTATCATGTGGCTGTGAGCTTTTATTCCATGTCCAGACACACTGTCTCATGTTCTTTTTTTTTTTTTTTTATACTGTCTCATGTTCTAACAACCTATAATACAATGGGCTATTCAAGAAGCTGAAAAGCATTTTCCCGAGTCCAGCTACTGTGAGATCAAAACATCTCATTTACCACCAAATTTGTGATTGTTTACAAAATACAGTGGAAAGGTAATTCTTTAGAGATGAGGTTTATTGTTGTCTATTCAAATAAAAATATCAGGAGAATATTATATTTCAGTGAGAGGTGAAGGAAAGGCAGTGTTTAAAATGACGTCTTTAATAGAACTTATTCTCATGCTTACATTAGTAATTATAAAATGTAGTTTCTGAATTCTTTATTAGAGCTTAAAGGAATGATGTTATTATGTATTTTTTCTCCGTTCTTATTTGTATTTCTGTTCTTGGTCTACCCCCCCATCCTCAAAAGTCCTATTTTAAATAACAGGAACGATTGAAGAAGGTTCTTCTTGCATCATAATCAAGACTTAAATGTGTCTCTGAAGCAGACCTAATCCTAGTGGCAATGATTTTGCAAATGTGTCCTTTTCAAGATATTTACCCTTATTGAGACCAGCTGGGAGGGGAGGGAAAGCATAATTTGACCAATTCAAATAGCATAATTGAAGGATTATATCCTAATATCTTGCTCACCAAACATTGGCCCACTGAATGTTAGATTGACAGGAAGCATTATATGCTCTCTTTAGGAAATACTTTTGAGTGGTTGCCATAACTGACTTGAAAATGGAATTCCTAAAAACAACAGCTAAGAAATCATCTCGAAGGAGCACACCTGAGCTGTCACTCCAGCTCTCAAAAGCTCGATTCTCTGTTGACAACGTTAACTTAGGCCATCTGTAACTTGTTCCTATCTCTTCCCAATCTCATCTGGCCACTTAATATGTCTTAGATCTGATGCTTCAAGAGTCTTCGGTGTGTATAAAAAAAATGATACATCTTGATTCAGCTGATGGAGCATAAGATTGCTCTTACAGAAATATTGCAAGTTTTCAAAAAAAATTTATGGGACTTCAACAGAATGAAAGACACTATAAATTTTACACAATGAATGAAACATGTTTTCTCAGCTGTTTTCATCCGGTAGAAAATTATGTATCACCCATTTCAAATGGTGCCCACACTTCACTCATCTATTTGATAGCTGGTTTCATTTAGCTAGTGGGGAAGGGAGAAGAGAGAGGAAAAACTCCACTCATTTGTTCATCTTTCAAAAGAAAATCTGAGACACTTACAAAAAGCAATTTAGTGCTTTTTTTTTTTTCCTTTATATGAGGTTTTGACTTATGACTTCAAGGAAGAACCCCATCAGAACCCAGCATTTCACAGGGACTTATCCTTGGGCACTTTTTGATTGCCATCTACTTAGAGTAAATAAGTGGACACTTGCAGGAAATCTATTTCCTTTCAGTGCTATAAGATTCACACCATATTATGAGATAAAGAGAAATGTTGTGGGAAATACAAACACAATGACAAAGAAGAATTGCTCAATTTATTAGAAAAGAAAGATTCTTCTTCAAAAAGTTGAAAGTAGACAATATATTGTTCTGGTGTGATTTCAATTTCATTTATATGCAGCTTTCAAATGAAATTATTTCAAAAAGAATTAAAATATGAGACTTTTCTCTCATATCTTTAATGAGCTGGTTCTGAATTCTTTTCCTGCAGGAAGTTTTCCTATTTTATCCTACCTGACTTGCCTCACTTTCATGCTCATAATACCAATCGAGATATGATCGTTGGTTCTTGTTGTGTCCTTTCTGAATGAGTTACTTGCTTTCCGAAGATTTTGGCCTAATTTCTTCCACTAGATTGGCGGTTCTTTGAAGATCAGTGTGCTGTTTTCTGATTGTAACTAATCTGTGTAACCCCTGTTTATATGCCGAAGAATTCAGAAAATGTTAGGGCACGATCACCTGGATTGTCTTTACAGGTAGTCTTTGTCCTGTTTTGCTCATTCAATGCTGCTTAAAAGTGGCGACTACTCAGTCCTCCTTGTCTTTCACCCCAGTTTCTGTTCTTGACGGTGGAGCATGTTCCTTTGGTTACAGGCAATAGTGCATGGCTGACTGGCATTTTCTTGAACCAATGCCTTTGTATTATCAAATGAAGAAGTTTGGTCTCTGGGAAAACTCAGAGCACTTTAGGATTATGATACATGAATCAGAGAAACAGCACTGTCTGTTTCACTGCCACCCATCAGGTAACACTGGTAGCATTGTGTACATGCTTGGTGGGTCCCTGAAAATTAAAAAGAAAATTACCTTAAAAGTCACTACCTTAGGTGTATCCTGGACTTGATACCAACTTCTTTCTTATTTAGAATAAGGCATTTTCGTTTTGGAGAATTGAATAGAGAAATAATAAGTTGCTACTCTTTCAGGAAATGTTTTTGGGATTGATGTGGGAATTTCGATTTGGGTGTGGGAATTCGAAATGCTCAGGAGAAAAGCAAAACTCTTATAGAACAGTAACTACTCATTAGGTGACATGAGGATCTAGAAATGAGATGAGCTACAAGGGGCTGAATGTATTTGCCCTACTCGCTTCCCTTTTTTGCTTATTGGATTTATTTATTGTGATTGTTAATAGTATATGTCAACCTCACTGGGACACAGGGGGCCTCGATGATTGGCTTAACTGTTATTTCTGGGTGTGTCCTTGAGGCTGTTTCAGTAGATTGAATAAAGCAAATTGCCCTCCCCAGTGTGGATGAGCATCATCTAATCCTCTGAGAGTATGAATAGAACAAAAGGGTGGAGGCATTAGTCAGGTGCCTTCTCTTGTTCTTGGTGCTGCTGGTTCTTGAGCCTTCAGACTCTGACTGGAATCTATAGCATGGGATTAGTCTCTCAGGTCTTCTTAATTTACCACCCACTTTCCTGGGTGTCTATTTTGTAGACAACAGAGTGTAGGACTTGAAAAGCTCCATAATCACATAAGCCAAATCAGTGTGTGTGCGTGTGTGTGTGTGTGTGTGTGTATGCATGCTGTCTGTGTGTACTCTATTGGTTCTCTGGTACCCTAGCTTCCACCCTTATGTGGCAAATGTAAGACAATGTTTATCTTCTTTCAAAATTTAGAAATCAAGAACATTTTTAAATTCCCGACTCGTGTGATACAAATATAAAATGTAGTTAAGCCAGAGAGAATATATTGGAGCGAAATTGTTCTTAAGGACATAATGAATGAAATAAGGACTTGAATGAATACTTGACTGAGAATTGGGACTATTTTATGATATACTTTTGACTCTGTTTCTTTCTTTCTTTTTTTTTTAAGATTTTATTTATTCATGAGAGACACACACAGAGAGAGAGAGAGGCAGAGATACAGGCAGAGGGAGAAGTAGGTTCCATGCAGGGAGCCCGAAGTGGGACCCGATCCTGGGTCTCCAGGATCAGGCCCTGGGCTGAAGGCAGGCGCTCAATCGCTGAGCCACCCACGGATCCCCTGACTCTGTTTCTAACTAGAGGTGTAAATGTGGTGATAGCTCTTCTCTTTCTGAGTTTTAGATGCCTTATCTTCAGAGAAGGGGATGGACTGTATCAGTCATTCTCAACTTGAGGCAGTTTTGCTCTCAGGGGACTGTTGGCAATGTCTGTAGACACTTTGGTTGTCACAAGTGACAGTGGTGGTGATGTTATCAGATTATCTAACATAGCTGATAACTCAGGAAACAAACAGATGAACTCTGGCACTTTTGTGGCCAATTGCTTCATCCTGGAGAATCCTAGGGGGTGCTGGACAAATCAAGAGCACAGCTCTGGCTGGGTTGGCCAACACTGTTGCCAAACAAACTTGGATAAACTCATCACAAGAGAAGCCAGTAACTCAAGAGATAGGGTTTGGAAAAGAGAAAGGGAGAAATTTATTTTGAGTGTGGGCAGCTGGGGGAAGAGGGAGGCCCAAGCCATAACAACCACCCTCTCTGCCTGCAAGGTGGACAAGTGAAGTTGTATAGAGACAGGTTGGGGGAAGAGAGGAGGCAGGGGATGCACGATCATAGGTCGGGGTATTGGTATGTGTTCAGCCCTAGTTCATGGATAGGGAAGGGGATATGTGTGGTGTAGTCTTCTGGGCATTCCATTGTTATCAGTTTTTCTGGTCTGGTGGTTGGAATGTTCCAGTCATTGTCAATGCCTCAAGAAAGTGCAATAAGAAGTAATTGTTGGGGTCTATAGTTGAGCAAGAGAGCTTGCTGACAGGAATACCGGCATCTCATGGGTAAAGGATAGAGATACTGCTAAACATCCGACAATGTACAAGACAGCTTCCCACAGCATGGAATTATCCAGCTCCAAATGTCAATAACGTTAAGGTTGAAAACCCCTGGTTTAGATTCTTCCTCTTGCAGTCCTAATCTTTATGAATCTATCACTCTGCTCTCATTGTATCAGTCAAAGTATTTGAACTTTGAAGGTTTTTATTTTTTTAAGTAAAAAGAGCAAGTTGTGGTGCATAATTAATATGAAAGAAAACTTTACTAGCAAGAAATATGGTCTCATTTAAGAAATACTCCCCTGGATTTATTAATTTAAAGGATAGGATCAATACCAACCACCTCTCCTAAGGAATATCTTCTTTCATGGATCTCTATATATACACAATTTTTTAATAAAACTATTTAAGGAGGAGACTAAGGTTTTTTTTTTTTGTTGTTGTTGTTTTGTTTTTTTTTGTTTTGTTTTTGTCTCAAAGCTATTTTTGTATTTGTTACTGGTGACAAACCCTGTCAGTAAAAAGTTGAAGAGGAGTAGAGAGAGGCTCAAAATGACTGTCTGCAAATCCCCTTGCTTGAAAATATTTTCCAGGGGCACCTGGGTGGCTTGGTGGTTGAGTGCCTGCCTTTGGCTCAGGTTGTGATCCTGGGGCCCTAGGATTGAGTCCCACATCAGGCTCCCTGCATGGAGGCTGTTTCTCTCTCTACCTATATATCTGCATCTCTCTCTCTCTCTCTGTCTCTCATGAATAAATAAATAAAATCTTTAAAAAAAAAAAAGAAACAAACCTTTACATACTGCCTCTAATTGAGAAATCCTGTTTGATTAGCAAGCTCTTCCTTGGAAATACAGATGAGCTGGAGAATGAATGAACGTCACTCTCTGTTAGTATGAATCTCCTTAATCAGAATGATACCTACAGACACGGTTTTGTCTGGAAATAAGGAAATTTGTAGATGGTGCCTGCATGGGTGAGGCTGTTTGAGAATGTGACTCTCTGGTGAACAGGGAAGAGAAGGTATTGGAATGAGGCAGAATGAAGAGTGCTTGGTCTTTGTGTTTCCACTTTGGGGAATCACCCACTAAAGTGTGACTGCCTTAGGAAAGACAAAGAGAAAAAAAAAAAAAGGAAAGACAAAGAGGAAGACAACCCCAAATTCTCAGTTTGGACATCCCTTCTTCACAGCAAATTTCTCTAGTTGTGTCTACCAAATATTCCAGACAAGAAAAGGGGAAAGAAATGTACTGTGAATTGTTTCTTTTTTCTTTTTTTGTTTTTATTAGTAGTAGATTTTTATTTTCAGGAGGCCTTAGAAAATATTATCCAAGAATGCGGGAGGTTTGTTTATTTTTTATTATTATTTTTTTAATATTTTATTTATTTATTCATGAGAGACACACACACACACAGAGAGAGAGAGAGAGAGAGGCAGAGACACAGGCAGAGAGAGAAGCAGGCTCCATGCAGGGAGCCCGACGTGGGACTCCATGCCGGGTCTCCAGGATCACAGCGCCAAAGGCAGGCGCTAAACTGCTAAGCCACCCAGGGATCCCCAATATTTGAATTTATGTAACAATCAAAGGTGACTTACCTGTCCTCCTGTCAGCTTAGTGAGTCACCTGACCTCTTTGAGCTTATGGGGTTATTATCTACAGCTCATGGGGGTGTGGGAGTACTGTTTTCACCTCAAAGATTCACTTGTGAATATACATTTTTTCTTTAAATGTAATATTATTTTATATATAATGCATAATTTATTTATAATTATTAATAATGGTGTTATAGTTATAACAATTATAATTCTACTGTAATATTATATATATATACATTTTTTTAACATGTAAAAACTAGGTCAAGTGGGTATTTTTTTATTTGCCTGGAGCAGATCTACTGGTCCCCAGTTGGTAGGATGAACTGGCCTCCCATTTCAGCACCTTCTAGTTTCTGTCCTCCACAAAGGCACATCGTCTTTTCTATCAGGCAGTGGATTTACTTCTGAGCTCCTCTCCTTTTTGAAACTTATACTAAGGTGCCAATGACCTTGGGCTTTCAAAGTTTCCTTTCTATGGCATCTAGAGTCTATTTAACAGCAGGAAAAATTAATGGAAATTAGGGCATGAGTTAAAATTGTTGAATTTCAGATATTAAGAATGGATAGTTGAAAAATAAGGGGATTTCTAAGGTTCCTCTTGATGACCTTTTTGTTCCTAACCAGACAGCTAAGCAGTATGTCTTTCTTTTCCCTTTCTGTTCCAGAGACTTCTATCCCATAGAAAATATAGATCTATTCTACCTAATCTGAAACCTCAGAGCCTGATGTTTTTCAGAATTCATTTTTTTGGGAAAGATAATACAACAAATAGGCAGAAAACAGTGGATTTTGGGGGCATTGAACCTGCTCTGCATGGTACTTTCATGGCGGATACCTGCCATTATATGTTTGTCCAAACAGATAGAATGTACTACACCGAGAGTGAACCCTAATGAAACTATGGACTCTGGGCAATAATGTGTCAATGCCAGTTCATCGATTATAACACATGTACCACTGTGGTGCTGGATGTTGATAAAAGGGAGGCTATAGATGTGTGGGGACAGAGAATATGTGGAAAAATCTGTAGCCTCTTCTCAATTTTGCCATGAACCTAAAACTACTCTTAAAAATAAAATCTATTGTTTTAAAAAGATAATACAATATATAAGCCATATATATTATGACATCACTAGTAGAGTCTGAAGCCATACCCAGTAATCAAAATAATATCTTTACAGTGAAAATTATGCTCATTTATGTTAATTGGGATAAAAATAGTTTCTTTTTTTTTTTTTAGGTTTTATTTATTTATTTATGAGAGACCCACACAGAGAGAGGCAGAGACACAGGCAGATGGAGAAGCAGACTCCATGCAGGAAGCCTGATGTGGGACTGGATCCCGGGTCTCCAGGATCACGCCCTGGGCTGAAGGCAGGCGCTAAACCACTGAGCCACCTGGGCTGCCCAAAATAGTTTCTAAATAGTATATAAACAGCCTTAAGTCAATTCAGGTTAGATTTTGCCTCCAGATGAGTTGGCATCAAACTTGTAGAAAAAACAATTGTTTTTCTGAGATCTTTGTACTTTGAAATTATGGATAAGAGAATTCTCAACCCACTCCTTCATTTATATTGGCCTCAGATAATCAGCCACTTCTTAATAGCAGCTCCCCAGGTTTCCTAGTTTGGTGACAAGATTCACAGCTGTCATCTTGGGAAAGTCATCCCACGTACCTCCTCACCTATGCTAGTGTTGCCCATGGCCATGTTCCCTGGGGTATACAGAGCTGCAGATGGGGCCAGGTGACAGCAGGTGGAACAGTAGAGGATGATCTTCTCCTATCCAGGCCCTGTCTATTATAAATCATCATAAAGCTGCCCCTGGATTTTGGAGACAGCAGCTCACTGCTACTATTCCTGTCTCTGCTCTCAGAAAAGGGTAGTTTTACCCACACATTTCTGGGTAAATAAATGTGCTTTGCTCTTCTATCTTTTATCAAAAAATAAAAGTCACAGTTGAATTAATCACCAAATAACCCAGGGGCTAAAATGCCAAATTTCTGTTTTTTATATCACCACTTCCAAACCCTGAAGTATTTCTTGTGAAATACCTACAAGTGTCCCTTCTTTTATGAATTAGTTAGCTTGTTGCACTAAAAGTAAGCTTTTAAAATGTAAACAGTTCTGAGGTGTATGCTACTCTCATAAATCCCTCAGTGATTTAAAAAAAAATAACGAGTCTCAATTTAACATTTATGTTCATTGAAGACAAAAAAATTTAGACTGGAAATCCAGAGGCAGGTCTGCTAGTAACTATCCATTTCACCTGGACAAGGTACCTCTGATTCTTCATGCATAAAACGAAGATGTCAGATGCAAGGCCATCTCTAAACTTTGTGTCCATTTCATGGGTCCTTCTTCAGATGGGCTTCAGGGGGTGGGTAAAACCATGGTTAAGTAAAAGTGTGTGTGTGTGTGTGTGTGTGTGTGTGTGTGTGTGAGCATGCACAAGCTTACACAAATAAGCCTTGGGTAAAAGCAACATAGCTTTCATGAAATTCTAAAATGAATACATTCATCTTGCCTTAAAACTTTTATGATTTGATAAGTATAAATTTTCATATATCAGATATGCTTAAAACAAGTTATACTTGCAAATATATGGCAGCCTTAGGTGGACATCTGTTGAATCAGCAGGGCCCCAGAAAGAAATAGGTGGCATACTCAGGGAAGTTTGAGGAACATTTAACAAGGAAATATTTACAAATGTGCAGATAGAATTGAGGAAAGTAACAAGGATAATGCAGTACCCAGGCACTAGTAATGGGGGAGAGGAGTCCAGTAATGGGGGAGGAGGAATCATTACCACTTTTAGGCTTGAAGAGGCAAGGGGAGATTACCATCTCCCCTTGGGAGGCAGTGGGGAGGCAAGCCATTACTATAATCCCAAGGAGAAAGTCATGACCTTAAAGGAATAGTGACTTTGGTCTAGGCTTGCAGCTCTTCTTATGTGACCCCTAGAAAGAGAACTGGGAAAATAAATGCTTTAACCATCATTTCCTCCATCCCTTAAATTTATCTCTATTTTTCTACAATAGCCAAATTCAAATGTAAAACAGAGGTAAAGGAATCCATTGACATAGGTCAGCATCCTCAGACAGAAGAGAATGGATCTAGACAGGCAAATAGAGGCCACCCAGCCAAGCAATACAGAGTAGATTAGGTGGAGGCAGCAGATGCCTGGAGACATAACCAGTTTTGTCCCTGCTCTGTGACCCAGACCTTCCATGTGGTTCTCTTTCTTCATCTGTCATTGAAAGTGATGATATGAATGTACCTTGGAGAGTTGTTTTCAAAAATAACCAATAAAAATGAATCTAAAACATTGTGCAGATATAAAGTGCCATATGGATGCTCAAAATTTGTGGTTATAGGTTTTAAATTCCTATAGGAGGCATGCCAAAAGTAGGGGTGGCATGTGCACTGGTTTTCATGGCCCTGAGGCTCCATCTGGGACTGAACCAGCTGTGGAGAAGCTGCATGGACGTTTCTGCAGGGGATCTGTCCTTGATATAGTTCAGTCAATGCATAATATGGCTATGGGATACCAGAACAACCAATGGATTCAATGATGTGTCAGTGAAAGACTGATCAAATCAGCTATTTATTTCTCCCAGTTTAAAAACTTCCATTTTAAACTAATTGATGGTGTGTGGTACTAGTGATTGCAAAGCCAAAACACAGATTTCCAGGCCACCACCCTGGACGTTCTGACTCTATGAGACATAGACCCTGGTAGCTCTACAACAGCCTTGCCCAGGTGATTTTTATAAGTGGGTTGGTTCTGGGGACACCCAATGCAGACAAACTTGGGAGGCCTTACTGTGTTAAATCCTTTGTCACAAAAGGGAATGATCGAGAAAGAAGAAGGAAGAAGCAGAGAGTTAATTTATTCTTTATTTAAGTAACTTGACTTCCTAATCCAAACTATTGGCAGAGTCAGGAGATGCTGGGTATTATTTGAAGGTGCTAAAAGACTGCTCAAAAATGCCTCTCTCACTTCCCACACCCAAAAATCTCACATGACTCATTCTTCTGCATTAGGCCATTAAAGACTCATGTTCAAATGGAATCATTAACTATGAGACAACATGGTGGATTGGAAGGTCATTGGACTGGGAGTCAGAAAACCTGGTTCTGTGATTTATTGTATTTCTTACCTCTTATTATCTGTCTCTAAGACTCCTGGATTCTTAGGTTGCTTCTTTACAAAAAAGTAAACAGATGAGATTAGTGGCTTTCTGGGATATTTACTTATTAGTGGAACACTTTTGTCAAATTAAAGCTTGCAAAAGGCCACGATATGTCAAATACGTAAAAGTTGAATCACTTTAATAAGAAAAAGGCCAGAGAATTTAGAAAGAAGCCTGTTCCACCTTTTCTTTTGACCCCTCATTGTTTCCCTTGTGATGCTTCCCCAGAACCCTAGCATTCTACACACCTACATTTAGAAAATCACTGCGAAAAATGAAATCTAGGGTCTCTTCATGTCTAAAAGGTTTTATTCCATTTAGATATATATTAAACTATTAATCACAGATTTTGAGCCATCAATTCAAAGCAGTTTCTCAGAAACTTAATCATCAAAAAATATTCAGAGAAACTAGAATATTTAATAAATATATTTTGATGAAGCACAGAAATTAAGAAGAGACAGCCAGACTCTAAAGAGAAGGACCTAAAAAATAAAATAAAATAAAGAGAAGGACCTGAAAGAGCTGAATGGACGAGGTTGAGACATCCTGAAAAGGGTGAAACATAAAGGCAGTGAGATCTCTGTCAGGGGGAAGGAATTCTAAGGGGAAATGGGAACAAATAATATGATACTAATAACACCATCAATTATATAATTTTATGGATTCCTGAAATATTCACATCCTTTTCCCTTTATCTTCTAATAAATCCTCAATACCAGCAGGATTGGTTGAACCTCTCCATCCTGCATATCAGGGTTTCTCAGTCTTAGTGCAGTAGAAATGTTGGGCTAGATAATTCTTTGCTGTAGGGACTGTCCTGTTCATTGTAGGATGTTTAGCAGAATCCCTAGTCTCCACCCTCTAGATGCTAGAGTAACTACTCTTCAAAGTGGAGTTTACCAAGAATGGCTCCAAATAATGCCGATGGCCCTTGTGGGGTCACACCACTACCAAATGAAGACCAGTGCTCTATGTACAATAATTGAGATGAAGAGAAACCATCTCCATTATTAGAGACAGGACGGCAGTGGCATAGCTGTTGAGTTAGGACATTTGTTCCCAACCCAGGTTCTTTACCTATGCAGTTGTTTGAGTAAGATCATTTCTTCTCTTTATATTTTGCTTTATTTTGTATCTGATCTTGGCAACAATTGTATTTCCTAACTTTCCATACTTCTTCCAAAAAATACACTTCTAAGACCCGGTTTTTTCTTTCCCTAAAAACAGAAAGTCCTGATTATGAGAGCAAATTTAGGGCAAGGATAGAGTCAGGCATGTACAAACCCAGTACTCATTGCTTGAAGGAATATTTGCTTTAGAATGGAGCCCAGGGCTTTTGGGGGATACTGCTCTTGACAGTTAATATGTTTATAAAAGACATCCTTCAGTCCATTATTAATTCAGCTGTCTGTAAGACTTGGTGACTTCTGTATTTCCTCTTTAATATTTTCTGTTGAATCTTTAATAGCCATTTAGAGAAATTAGCCATTAGTTTCAAAAAGCTCATCATGGTAATGAATTTCTATACCCAGAAATTGATATCATAGTCTATAATTTTGAACCTTGATTGGACTGGTATTAGAAAAGGAATTTATTGCTTTGAAGAGTTAGAGGATCAATACACTTGGAATAATGTGTTGGGTAACCATGCCAACACAACTTACATACAAGGCTGGAGGGCAAAGTGGTTTTAAAATAATTGACAGAAAGATAATTAAGTCTAGTTGTGACAAGACATAAGATAAATGATGATTCACTTGAAGCCCTCTGGTATTTCTTTAGCTGAAGAAAAAATAAGGCTGGATAGCAAACATTAAATCTAATAAATGATTCTCTAAATAAGGTTTCCCAGAGTATGTCCCTAGGAGAAGAATTTTCCCTTATTTTATGTTTCCCTTTTCATATTTAGACTTATTTCATTTAATCTCTTCTAAAGGACTGAAAGGAACTCATTTGTCTCCTGTTTAAGAGTACAAAATGGATAAACATGCAGGGAAGTTGTAGCAAGTAGCGTCAAATATGGTGAAATTGTGATATTGTTGAGTTCTTCATTGGTGGACCTTCCTGCTGTTCAGTACCACTCTCTCAATCTTTTTGTATTTAATAAACTCTTTAATTGACATCAGCCACTCCCAGCAAGAAAAATCTCCAGAATGCTTTCCTAAATTGTACCATATGCCAACAATTCAAACTGAGATACTCCTATCTCTGAAAATGCATGGAAACTCTCTTAGAGGTACCCTGGCATGAATAATATTAAGTGAATCAATTTCCAGAATTTTAGTTTCCATATGCTTTATGCAGAGTATCTACAACTGAGATGTCAATCAATTCTCCACATTCCACCTTACTTTTCTCCATCTCATCCATCTATTACTATGGTCCACTGCCCAAAATACTTAAAAAAAAAAATGCACCAGGGGCACCTGGGTGGCTGTTGGTTAAGTGTCTGCCTTTGGTTCAGGTCATGATCCCAGGACCCTGGAATCCAGCCTAGGTTGGGCTCCCTGCTCATCGGGGAGTCTGCTTCTTCCTTTTCCTCTGCCTCTCCCCTAAATTGTGTTTGCTCTCTCTCCCTCTAAAAAATAAAATTTTAAAAAACATCAAATAAAATAATAATTTAAAATCCCCTCTAATCAAGAGACCATAATCTCCATTTCTACCCATATTATTAAGAAAAGCACTTTCAATTCTATTTTGAGGTTAAAAAGTATTTTGCATTTATTTGTTTTGAATAATTGTATAATAACAATAATTATAATAAAAGTCAAATGAATTTTTTATAGCATCATAGAGCCTCAGGGTCACAGGAAAAAATATATGTAGTGTTTTTGCAAAAAATATATTATAGGTGCCTAATAATACTTTCAAATATAAATATTATATTATAATGGCACTTTTGTGGAAGAGGTAAAATGAAAATATGGTTTTTAAGTGTACAAATAAGAAATTAAATTGCTCATGCATTTATTTAAAATGGTTGATGGTGAGTGTCAAATTATTATGCTGTTTACATCATGTTGAATACATTTAAAGAAGTGATACAATAACTTCAAAGCATTAATACTTACAAAATGCTAGAAGTTACGCCCTCAAGATGATGGAGATGAGCAAAATGCTTCTTCTTTAAAGATTTTATTTATTTATTCATAATAAGACACAAGCTTGTTACTGTAGGCCATGGACCACTGTTTTTGCCTTATAATAGTGTTTTAGCCTGAACTTTTGAAATCATATGATGCTTTTTCACTGGTAGGAAGGTTGGGCATTTTGTTACTCTTTACACCATGTATCATTAGTTCACTACATTTCCAATTCTCGAAACTTTCTGTGAGGAATCAAATAACTCTTCAGAAAATATGTCTACCCTAATTTTTGTGTTTAGGTGTTAATTTTTAACTTTAAAAGTATTACATTAGTTTTAATTTTTAGGATTTCCAGTATCTACAGACTGTGTTACTTGATTGAAGTCAGGTAAAAAGACATCCTCCAATACCGTGTTTTGTGTTTCTTTGATTCTTGGAGAAACTCTACAATTAATAGCACTTCAACAGCAGAGTAAAGACAGTGGGAGATTATGAATTAAAATGTTTTTGGGAAATGTATATTGAGTTTCAGTCATCCTACATGTGTCTAGGCAACATGGAAGATGTTGAAATTCAACATATTCAAACATAACTGGTAGCTCTGTCATTTCTGAACTGTAGTCAGGGCTTTGTTAATTTAACGACATATTCAAGTAAATGAAATAATGAAGATGGCAATAAAAATTTTTTCTATCTTTTCAAGATATTTTACCTGTACGTCGAAAGGAATAGAAGAAAGAAATGTCTTTAATTTTGTGTGCAGTAATACATTTTTTCTCTTTAATCCATGTCCCTGAACAATCAAGGATAGTTGCTGTCTTTAAATCACATGCTTCTGTGACTTCTCTAAAGATTTACTCTTGCATATATAGATGATCCCCATTTAACGACAGTCCAACTTAGGATTTTTCAACTTCCTGGTGGTGCAAAAGTGGTGTATTCAGTAGAAACCATACTTTGAATTTTGAATTTGGATCCTTTCCTGGGCTAGTGATATGCAGTGGGATCCTCTCCAATGATTCTGAGCAGGGGCAGTGGCCACAGCTCGCAGTCAGCCATTAGCATGAGGGCAAATAGCTGGTACACTGACAATCCTCGGGACCCACACACCATCCTGTTCTTCACTTTCAGTGCAGTAGTCAATATATTACATGAGATAGTCAATGCTTTATTATAAAACAGGATTTTGTGTTAGATGATTTTGCCCAATAATAAGTTAATGTAAGTGCTCTGAGCTTGTTTAAGGTAGCCTGGGCTAAGCTATAATGTTTGTTAGGTGTATTAGATGCATTTTCAACTTACATTATTTTCAACTTATGATGGGTTTATCAGGGCATAACCCCATTGTAAGGCATGGACGATCTGCATATGAAATGTGGAATGGAGGACTTATAGCAATAACCCAACAGACGCTGAGCCACTTAGAGAAAGGCAGCATCTTATAAATTTTGTGTTCCTTGTGCTTCACTCAGTAGCAATATCTTAGTAGGCAATTAATAGAATTGTGTTCAATTTCCTAAAGCAACATTTTCATTCCAGGACTAGTTTTAATATACTGAATACATGTCTACCAATATATGAACTACCCAAATAATTGGTGAAAACTATCAGAATCATTCATATAATTGCTTTAGGATCCATTTCCAGTTTTATTATATAACCTCACCCCTAAGTTCAAGATTATTGCAAATGCAATTTACAGGTTCTTTAAAAAAATACATAGTGACATGTACAGCTCAGCTGCCTAAATATATCCTATTTATTCAAACGGACAAATAATTCACAGTCAAGGAAAATGGGAAATAATTAAGGTTTTAATCCTTATCCTTCTCCCTTCTACTTATTTAAATGAGACTGTTGTTCCCAGAAAGATTGAAGAAAAAATGTATATATTGTAATTATAAGAAATTATTTAGGGGATCCCTGGGTGGCTCAGCGGTTTAGCACCTGCCTTTGGCCCAGGGCGTGATCCTGGGATCCCGGGATCGAGTCCCGCGTCAGGCTCCCGGCATGGAGCCTGCCTCTCCCTCTGCCTGTGACTCTGTCTCTCTCTCTTTCCCTATGTCTATCACAAATAAATAAATAAATCTCTAAAAAAAAGGAAATTATTTATATAAAGATAAATATGTAAACTTCTATTTATCTATCATCTATAAAGATATGTATCTTCTATTTGTCTAAGTCCTGCTTGTTCCTAGTAAAGAAAATTATTGTCCACTTTGACTAAATCTAAACTGAGATGGCTGGGAGAAGGAAGAAAGCATTGTAGAACGTTTGCACTCTACAATGAAGAGAGATCTTCTTTGCACCTGCTTATTTTTTTCATAAGACCTTTGTCAAAACAGTTTCTTGACTTGTCATAAATTATACTATGTAATGATTTTGGTCCCAAATTCAATCTGCAAACAGTATGCTCACAGCTGGCATATCTGTTACATTTTGCTTCTGGCTTGTAGTGTTTAATTTTATTTAAGAATAACATCAGCTCAGAGCTGGCACTGGTGCACAGACTTCAGAAACTTGGTACATTTGAATCCATAAACCTACAGCCTGAACTTGCTAACTAGATGTGCTGATTTCTGAGTTTTGCTATACATCCTGGTCCCCAACCCCAGTCATGTGTGCACGCACACACACACACACACACACACACACACTTTTTCTTTCTCTCAAAGCCATATGGGTAGAGTTGGCTATTGCAATTTAATGGTAGTCAATAACACTATAAAATCTAAGCTTGATTTATGTTCTTCTTATTTAAAGAGAGAACACTGCATTCTGTATAATACACTGTAAATGATAACTGCAATGGCAACAAAAGAAGTCCTATATAAGGGAGTTCTCTTTTCTCGTCCAGGAGAAGTTCTCCTTTCTCATCCAGGACCAAAATAAGAGATGTGCAGGACAAGAGTTTCAGTCCTCAAGAACTGAGATCTGGAAGCTCAAAACCATTTTCAGGATGAACCAGTGTCCTGAAAGAATGAGGTGGTGAGTTAGTTCTCAAATGATACCAAAATCAGGCCCAGAAGTGAATCATAAAGAAAATGTGCTGCTAAACACCAACATCCTGTTGATTTTCCAGAAAATCTTGGACTGGCTTTTCAGAGGGCATCCACCTCTCTCAGCCTCACATGTCACACATCCTAAAGTACAAAACTGCAAAGGGAATGAGCTCAGTCTAATACAAAGACATTAGCAGGGCTAGCTGAGTACCAGATTTCTTTTTTTTTTCTTAAGATTTTATTTATTTATTCATGATAGATGTAGAGAGAGAGAGAGAAGCAGAGACACAGGCAGAGGGAGAAGTAGGCTTCATGCCGGGAACCTGACGCAGGACTCGATCCTGGGACTCCAGGATCACACCCTGGGCCAAAGGCAGGCACCGAACCGCTGAGCCACCCAGGGATCCCTGAGTATCAGATTTCTAAGCTTTATCTGATTCTATTCAAACTAGAAAAAAAAAAAGGGAACAAATAAATATCATTTACTAAACACCTACAAGTAGGGGGCATTTTACCCCTGCGGTAGGGACTGTAAACAAGTTTGAAATGTCTCTGACCCCACAGAGTTTATTTTTCCAGATGCAGAGAATAGATATACATACATGAAATGGTAGCAGAAATACACACATAAAATAAAAAAGATGAGAAAAGACAGTAGAGTGTGTCATTAAATTCTAGACCATGAACAACAAATTCTGAGAGTAGACACTGCAGGGCAGGGAGATCACCAAGGGCACCAGGATGATGGAAAATGTCATGGGTCTCGAGCAAAGCCTATAAACATACACAGCGTAGAACTAGGCAAAATAAAGAAAGGAGAACTTTCTGGTTGGGAAAAAAGAGCCAGGGGCTGGTATGTTTAAGTTCAGTAATGAGACAGTGCTGACCTTAGCAGAGTCTATTTGTACCCTTCTTTATTTTTCTGTTTAGTTTCACAACTTTCCCTTAACAGAACACAGCAGGATTTGAAGGGAGGTGGATGCCTGGACCATGAAACCAAAGAGGAAAGTAAGTTTAATGTTGAGTGGGCATCCTGATAAACTGAATGAACTCCAAAAATGATGGTAGCTAGCACTTACTGTTTACTATACCCCAGTTATGCTTCTAAGTGTTTTACACGTATTAACTCGTTCATATCCTCAGTCTCTGAGGTAAATCCTATTATTTCACTGGTTTTCAGATTAAGGATCTCCAGCACAGAGAATTTAAATAATTTACCGAGTCAAACTGGGTGAAACTAGAACTCTAGATGGTATCTCTCTCAGCCCTAACCTTCCTACTTTAATAAAGCTCCCAGCAAGACTCTGCAAAATGTCATACATATGGACCTCAAAACTATCGGCAACTTCACAGACTACCGGGGTCCACAGGCTTCTCTGATTGCTGAATATCTATCCATCATCTATCTATAGAGATTTTATTTATTCATTCATTAGAGGCACAGAGAGTGGCAGAGACACAGGAAGAGGGAGAAGCAGGCTCCCCTGAGGGCTGTTTTGGGACTTGATCCAGGACCCTGGGATCATGACCTGAGCCAAAGACGAGATGCTCAACCACTGAGCTACCCAGATGCCCTAATCTATTTTTATTTATTTATTTATTTATTTATTTATTTATTTATTTAATATTTATCTTTAAAATAAAGTTTTTGTTCTTTTTCTCTGGCTTAGTTTTTATTATTATCATTTTAAGCTTAATTTTCTTATTTTATATCTCTGCTTAAGAAATATTAGCAATATCATCTTCTATACCTCTAATGACCTAAATCATTAAAGATGATTTTTAAAAAACTTATACTAGGGCAGCCCGGGTGGCTCAGCACGTTAGCGCCACCTTCAGCCCAGGGCGTGATCCTGGGGACCTGGGATCGAGTCCCACATCAGGCTCCCTGTGTGGAACCTGCTTCTCCCTCTGCTTGTGTCTCTGCCTCTCTTTCTCTTCTCTGTGTGTCTCTCATTAATAAATAAATAAAATCTTAAAAAAGAAAAAACACTTATACTAATATACCAACATACATGTGATTTTGACAGTTTGCTTGCCTAAATTCACATCAGTATATACATGTTATATCCTTCCCTTCTCAGTACACATACATATCCTAAAAAGTGATTTGCAACCCTTGTGTAATAAAGAAAATGTATGAAGAGTGAGTACATGCCAGTGGTTAAGGTGGAAAGAACTATAAAACCACAGGACCTAAAATTAAATTATGCCCTATTCATCCCACTTAACTTCTTATATAACTTTGCACAAATGACTTAACTTTCCTGTGTTTCAGATTTTTCTTTTTTAATTTATTAAATTATGTAGTATAACTTACTTGATAGAGGTGTTAGGAATATATTTATAAAGTACTTGTATAGCCTTGGCACTAACAATAGTTACTACTACCACCATCACTGCCAATAGCAATGATAAAACATAACAATAAATGTTAGCTATTATTATTATTTATTATTATTATTATTATTCAGAAACCACTACCAAAATTATCCCATGATGAGAATTGACTCCTCTCAAGATTTATTTACAATAAACCCTTTTATGTAAAAGGTGAGATCCCAGGATATAGCTGTACATGAGACCACAACCAAAAAATAGTTAAACTGCTCTATATAAAGAAGTGAAGGAATTGTTTTTTAGCTATAGGGTATAAGAGAGAAGGTGTGAAGCTATTAATACAGTGAGATGAAGAGCCCTAAGAAATTTTTGTATTGCGATTCAGAAATAAGCCAAATAAAACAAACAAACAAACAAACAAACAAAACAATCAGATCATTCTATAAGGTATTTACATTCTTTGTGATAGTTGCTCTGGCTTCTTCAACACGTGAATGCTATTTAAAAAAAAAAAAGAAAAAAAAAGAGGAGAGGAATTTGAGCTACATTAAGAGACTTAAGAGTATGGAACCATTAGTATGACAGCAGAAAACTAAATTATAATCTCTGAATATAATTTCAGTAACGCCATACCCCATAACTACACTGTAACTAAAAGAAGAGAATACTGGGAAATTAAATTCAAATATAAGAAGGAAACTGAATGTTCTAAACCAGCACAGTGATCTCTGGAGCCCATTTGGCAATAAGGCAGTAACTGTGTTCATGGCAGGAAAGTTCGGTGACATTCTACAAATAGAACACAGATAAGACTGACCAGGTTTCATTCCTAGCAGTAAAGGGTCCTACCCTGAGTCTGAAAAACTTCAGGGACAATTCTGCAGTCTGGTAGGACAGTATGGTTCCTAAAGAGTGTAATGGGAAAAGGTTTGGGATTATTGAACAGATTGAGTGATCCTAAAAAAATAACACTTCTGGGGAAAAGAGAGCCACGCTGAAAGGAGGAGGTGCCTCTTGAAGGGATGGTGGTAAAGGGAAAGAAGGAGGCAATGGTAGTTAAAATCAATGATAAAACAGGACACTAAGAATCAGAAGAATGCCAAAATAAATCAACAAAAAGATGTCATTTTTAATTAAAGAAATTGTATTTTCTTAGAGCAACAGAAGATGCTTTTAAACTAAGAAACCAAATAAGTCATACCAACCTCCTCCTTTAGAATGCCTACTATTCCAATAAAAACTAATTATGAATTTAAATGAAGAGAATTTAATATCCACATGGAATTTATATAAGAAGAAAACACAATATGAAACTCAAAATTTGCAGGAGACAAAAATACTGGTAATAACAACAGGAAGAATGCATGAAAAGAAAAAGCTATAACTCAACAATGTAAATTAAATATAATTAGATAATTAAAAAAAGAAATGAAAAAACAGGAAGATATAAACCGGGAGATAATCAAACTCAAAAACATGAAGAAAAATATAGGAATATATTAGAATATGTGACTAACTATATTAATTAATTATTAATATATTAATTAAATGACCAGGGGATAATAGCATATGATTAAATTATAATAAGTGGCATAGAAAATAGCAATACAATTATGGAGATAAAAGTCCAATAAAAAGAGTTTTTGCATAACATAAAAGAAAACAACAGGATCACATAAAAGGTCACTAATTGAGAAAACAGGCAAAGAAGATCCACTGTGTACATAATTGGAGTGGTTGAAAAAGAAAACAACAATGGCGGAACTAATATTTAAAAGGATATTTAAAGAAACTCTCTCAATACAATTAAATAAAATAAGATCTGAGTAAATGCATTCAGATAGATAAGACCTATTAGTCAATTCTTAGATATATTCTAGTAAAATCAAAAGATAAGTAAAGTAAATTTAAATAAATTTCCTCTTGTTGCATCCAAGCCAAAAACAAGCAAACAAACAAACAATAAAAATCCAAATAATTTACAAAGGAAATAATACAATTGACAAAAGACTTCTCAATAGGAACATACAAAGTAAATATAAAATAGCAACATTTTAAATCTAAGAAAGAGCCGGGGGTTTTATGTCCAAGCTAGCTCATCTTTTAGTATCAAGGCTAAACAAAAATTGGTTTAAAGTTGGCAAAAATATTGTAATCATAAGCCTTCCCCAAGGAATTAACTGTAGAATGAGCTAAATTTAACCAAATGATTATTAGGAAATTGGCCAGAGAACTATGGGATATTGAATATGTTCCACCACAAATATAACCCTAAAATAAAAGTGGTTCTAAGATGGAATAAATGCCATAAGCTCTTAAAGAAGGAAATAACACAACTTAAAACTGAGCAAAGAAAGGAAAGAGGCAAAGGGACAGTATAAGAAACTCAGTGAATGCTGCTTGGGCAGTGCAAGAGAATAAAGATATCATTTAATGCTAACAAATGGAATAATATTGAATTAGGTAATAATAAAGGTGAGGAGGAGCATTATGTAAAGTGAGTAATAAAAGTTATATAAATAAACATATATGTGTTTTAAAATACCAAGCAAATTTTAAAAGGCAAAGGAAAAACCAATAGTGAAAAATACAACAAACATAATACACTCAAAATATTAAAAATAAAATAACATAATAGGAACGCAGCCAAATGTATGAATTCTATCAGTAAATGCAAATGGGCTTAATTTAATGAATATAAGGTTTATTTAATAAAAAGTTTTTTAGAAAGCTCCCCAAAGCTCAGTTTGATGATGTTTACATGAGGGATACCTAATACACATTTGTTCAGAATGATTAAAAAAACTGGACAGCCACGTGCAGAAGAATGAAACTAGGCCATTCTCCTATACCAGACACAAAGATAAACTCAAAATGGATGAAAGATCTAAATGTGAGACAGGAATCCATCAAAATACTAGAGCAGAACACAAGCAACAACCTTTTTGACCTCAGCTACAGTAACTTCTTACAAGATACATCCATGAAGGCAAGGGAAACAAAAGCAATAATGAACTATTGGGACTTCATCAAGATAAGAAGCTTCTGCACAGCAAAGGATACAGTCAACACAACTAAAAGTCAACCTACAGAATGGGAGAAGGTATTTGCAAATGACACATCAAATAAAGGGCTAGTTTCCAAGATTTATAAAGAACTTATTAAACTCAACAGCAAAGAAACAAACAATCCAATCATGAAAAGGGCAAAAGACATGAACAGAAATCTCACAGAGGAAGACGTAGACGTGGCCAACAAGCACATGAGGAAATGCTCCGCATCACTGGCCATCAGGGAAACAAATCAAAACCACCATGAGATCCCACCTCACACCAGTGAGAATGGGGGAAATTAACAAGATGGGAAACAACGAATGTTGGAGAGGATGCAGAGAAAGGGGAACCCTCTTGCACTGTTGGCGGGAATGTGAACTGGTGCAGCCACTCTGGAAAACTGTGTGGAGGTTCCTCAAAGAGTTAAAAATAAAGCTACCCTGTGACCCAGCAATTGCACTGCTGGGGATTTACCCCAAAGATACAGATGCAGTGAAACGCCAGGACCCGTGCACCCCGATGTTCACAGCAGCAATGTCCACAATAGCCACACTGTGGAAGGAGCCTCGGTGTCCATCGACAGATGATGGATAAAGAAGATGTGGTCTATGTGTACAGTGGGATATTCCTCAGCCATTACAAAGGATGACATGAGATAAAAGCAAGAGTCTAATGCTTAACAGACTGAGCCACCCAGGCGCCCCTCTAGAATGCATTTTTAAGGGAAAAAACCAAGGTTCAGTACAATATATATGGATAAAATAAGGTCATTGCAAAATAAGGAAGGAATATAGCTAAATAAGGAATAAATGTTTTACATATTCAAGACTTGGATAAATTCAAAGAGGAAAAAACCACATAACTGAAAATAAACTGAAATAATAAAACTATATATAAATCTGATAACATAATTGCAGAGGAAAAAAATAATTCTGAGTTAACTTTCACTCTGAGAGTACTTTCTTAGTGGGATATATTCTAAGGAGAAACACTGAATTTACTAGTTTCATTACTACTAGTTTTATTTGTCTAGTTAATTTGAAACTTTTATAAATATTTTAGGATAAAAAAGTAAACGTGATAATGTTATTGGGATGCAAAATTTTTGGAACAAAATATTTGGAGAAGATAAAAGAGATTAGAAATTTCAATTTGAATTTGTAATTTTTAACATGTTTCTTAGGTCTGCCCACTCAAATGGCTCATGAAGGAATGACATCCCAGTAGTGATGAACCATACCTAGTTTCCCTACCAGAAGGAACCAGGGCTCCTTGGAGAAATAGGTGATTGTCAGTCTGGAGCAGGTGAACCTAGGATATTTCATTTCAGAAAACAAGAAAGCACTCAAAGACTGAACTTGCTGGGATTCCCAGTAGCCAAATTTGTGATAATTTGAATTATCAAAAAGAATAATGACTTTAATTGATTGTAAAGCATTGAACAAATTAAAATCTATGAACCCAATAGTGCTAATCAAAAGAATAAAACTCATTTGCCACCCTTGGAGGTAAATCTTCTACTAAATCTTTACTCTGAAAATTGCTAATTAAAGGGAAGGAATTAATCATTTACTTTGTCTTTTTGAGAGTAAAGATTTAAATTCAAACTGATAACAGAAAGTTGTTTTTTTTTTGTTTTTTGTTTTTTGTTTTTGTTTTTGTTGTTGGTTTTTTTTTTTTTACAAAGAAAAAGACAGCTAATAAATGCAGAAGGAAGAACAGAATTAGAAATAAATGTCATGCAACCCTCCATGAAATAATTGGCTGAGGCAAGGGATTATTGGACTACGCCTAAATTTGTATGGAAAAGTCATCATACAAAGGAGAAAATATACGTTTACAACTATCAGGAGGTTACCACTTTAACCAAGGGATCAATCTTAAATTACTAAATTACTTAGAATGGTATAACCTACCATGTGCATCAAAATTCGCTGAACTAAATAAATCTTTTACTTCCAGTTTACAAGAACACCTGGCCCAAACCCTTCAATAAGTCAATGTTATTACAAAAAAAAGTAATAAAGGAAAAAAAAAGTAAGCAGGAGGAGGCCATTCTAAAGTAAAAGAAACTAAAAAACGTAGCAACCAAATGCAATATGTAAACCCTGGTTGGGTCCTTAGATTTTTTTTTTAAGTATAGAAGGTATAATTCTAGGAAAAATTAGGAATGCAAAAAAGATACAAAAGTTTTAAAAGGAATTTTGTGTTTAACTGAGAAAGTTTGACATAGACTGTTCAGAAATATCAGGAAAAATGCTAATTTTTTTTAGATGATAATGAAATTGCAGTTCAGTAGGAAAAATAACTTTTAGGAGATGTGTGCAAAAGTATTTGGGGATAAAATATCACAGTGTCTAAAGTTTATTTTCAAGCAGCCTATCAAAAAATGTGGTACATAATATATATATATATGATAAACATGGCAAAATTTAAACGAAGTTTGAATCTAAGTGGTGTGTACATTGGTGACCATTGTACTATCCTGTCAACTCTTCTGTATGTCTGAACTTCACAGTGAAAAGTTGGGGGGTGGGGATGACTTAAGAGACATGACAGCTCTATGGTATATGCTGGGTTGAGACTGTGCATGTGTCTCCTGAATGCCCCTGTTCATCACTATCTTGAATCTGTAAAGACCCCGTCCTCCCTCTATATTCCCATCAAGCATAACGTGCGGAAGAACGTGTTGTTCAAAACTCAAGGTCAGGGACTCCTGGAGTGGCCAACCCAGAGCATCTCCTTTCTAAGGAATAGTCTCCAGCAGCCAGGCTTTACTCTTCTTGGAAATGCTGGCCATGAGAAGAGGTGCGAAGGGCCACTGATAGTTGCTAGGTTGAGTTGCTATGATATAAAAACTAGCTGCACATAGATCCCAGCAGCAGATGCCTTGTCTAGCCAGCTGCTTCTGGAGTCCCCGTATGTAAGTTCTTCCAATGAACCTATGTCTTGATTACCGTCTGCAGGTCTTTTTTTGGCCTCACGGGGCCATCACCCACCCGAGCCTTACAGTCTGCCAGGATGTGGCTGTACAACGACCAGTTGAAATGTGTGGTCTTAAAATGTATCCTGACTTAGACAAAACATTTGCTTATTCATTTATCATATGGGGAAGATTAATGATGATAGAAATTAGGTTTTAAATTATTTAAACCAATAATGAATTTTGAATTCTCTTATAGTTCCAAAGGTTCATGATCATTCAAGACCCGCTGTTTGGCCTGGTCAGTTTGGCTTGGATGGCCATCGGGTAGGAGAGAGGAGACATCAAAGTGGTCTGCTCACCTCTGCTGGCTGAATCTAGTCTCTGCTAAGGGGTTTCCCCTACTTGAAAGGCTGAAGGATATCAGGTGTGGACATCCTGTGAGGGCTAAAAGGGAACAGTAAAAGAAAAAAATGTCCTTTAGGCATTATTCAAGGGGCTATAATAGGTGAGTGAGTGTATACTTTTGTGATATGCTAGAATGATAACTAGATCGTTAGGTGACATTCAAGCCTTGTGACAGCTGTCTGAACAGAAACGTGAAACTTGGTATAGTTAGTATATGTTGTGTATTGCTCCTATAAATCCAAGTAGTCTGATTTTATTTTCATAAATTATATGTAAAAAAGAAAACAGTCAATTCAACAGAACCAACCAGTTTACAACATACTTTTATATGCAGTGAAGAAGGCAGTGAAGTAGTTTTTAATCTCGTTTATACGTGAAGTAACAGGCATGGAGACTGAATTTTTTGCCTTGAGCCACGTGGCTAATAAATACAGAAGCTAAAACTTGGATAAGGCCTAAAAGCAGCAAACTGCCCCCCGCCCCCGCCCCCCTTCGTTCTCTTCCAGGCTGCTTTTTTCAACAGCTGGGTCCCATCAAACTCATTTGTGCTTGTGGATCCGGATCCGGGCTGGGGCTCAGGCTGGCTGGTGGTGAAGTGGAGAATGGGCCCTCCACAGTAAGGAATTCTCTTTGCCCGATGTGCTTTACGGGGTAAGACCTGGCCAGATCTATGTTTCAGGTTGCAAGTGGCTGTTTGGTCATGGAGACCTATTTTTAGCTTCTTCTTATTTTAATGGTGCTTGAAGGCTCACATTCTTTTCATCTCACATGAAAAGATTGGTGATCTTTTCCTGTTGACTTCACTTGAATATAAAATGCCTTAATGAGCTGTGGCACTGGGTGGGCATGTCTGCTTTTGGTTACTTCTGAAGCTCCGTAGAATCCTTGGCCCCAGTGGAGCTTTCTCAGTTCATTGCTCTTTTTAAGGAACTGTTTGAGGAGCTTGAGGGCTCTTGAACTTGTGATGCTGCTGGGTAGTGAGACACTCTCTTGGCTTAATAGGTTCTTTCCAGAATTGCTAGACTGTATTTGTTTTTCAATACCAGCAGGGGAGATATCCCGAGGGGATCTTTGTGTGTAATGCAGAAGACAGTTATTTCCTCTCGTTTTAGTTCCATTGCTTGGTGGGTTTTTTGTTTTTGTTTTTGTTTCTGGGTTTTTTTTTTTTTTTCTTTTCTTCATCTCAATTTACAGCTATCTGTACTTTTGTGCACTTGGTGTGTTTAGCTAATGTCTTAGAATGGAAGCTGAATGAGAGTTTTCAATTTTATTCTTTCCTTAACAGCCTGTGATTTTCCAGACCAAGAATTCTACAGAAGAGGAAGTCAGGAGTTCATCTCTGTATCTGCTTTATTTAAAAGTATGGAACACATTGACTCCATTTTAACATCCACCTATTTTGTGTGTGTGTGTGTGTGTGTACGTGTGGTGTGCTGTGCACACACACGTGCACGTATGTTATCTAGTTGACTTCACAAAGATCTTTGATTAAATTAGCCAACATGAGCCAAAATGCACACGTAGAAGATGTAGGAATAATGATATTTAGGAATGAAAAATGATAATGAAAAGCATAATTGTTTGTTGAGTTGCTATGCAATACTACCAAGAAAAGTGATACAGGAGTAGGTGCCAATGAATCACCATAAATACACATGTTTGTCACATATGAGAGATAAGCTGGTGTGCTGTGGCACCCTGTGCTTCAGGGAAAACCTAGTGGCAGAGTGGTAATAGGAGGCTGACTTAACATGGCAGTATCTGCCAACATCAGATGGCATCTGATCGCAGTTTGAAAGAAAGAAGGGAAACTACTAAATTTGAAATTGAGTAGTTTTAGAGGAGGTGGTCTCCCATTGTGAGAAGCTAAATATAGATGTTGAGCAATTAGGAATTGTCAGATTTACCACTTACCATCATTTGAGTTCTTGCTATTTCAAGTTTCCTAGGATACTACTCCACGATCCCTGCAGGAGCCTCTGTGGGATGAGTAATCATTGTTAGAACACTAAATGGACCTTAAACCAAAGGCGATGTGAAACTAATAACAAGCTATTTGTGAAAACATAGAAGATAGAACTCATATTCTTTCTCAGCCAGGTGTTGGATTTAGAGGCTCTTCTAGCTTCTGATCTCTGTGGTATATAATCAATTATTGATAATCTGTCAGTGGTTGCAAACAGGTTTAAACTTGCCTGCCAACCCCAAGGGCTTAGCAGTAGAAGGTGACTAGAGCCTTGTATTAAATAAATACTTCTGAGAACACATCCTAGCTGAGTAGTAAAGAATGCCGGGCTCAATTAGCAATGCCGACCATGGACATAGTCATAAGTATTTATCATCCCATTCCAAATACCTTCCCCTATTTATTAGGTAGTTTAAAATTATATTTGCAGGCCAAGAAATGGATGTAGTGGTTTCTCATACAATTCCTATGAGAAGTATGACTCCATTTGATAATAGTAAAATAAAATAGATTAAATTTGCCCAGAACTCTTTATATATACTTTAAATAGCAGATTTAAAGGATCTTTGAGTTACCTGAAAAATATTAAAAGGTCACTTGTAGCCCCAGTTAAGACCCAAAAATCCACCTGGGCAACCACATAATCTCCAATCATGATTTTGTTGCCCCTCACCCTTCTACCTTATTCCACTGACACAAAATGTTCAAATCAATTCTAATCTAATTCAGCCATTTCAAAAGGCCGATCATTTGTCATTTGTCAACATAATCTATGTGTTTTTTCTGTATAAAATGGGATTTCAAAATATATTTTGGTCTTTTTCTAATCACTTAAGTTCCCATTCATTTTCATTTCCTTAGCTTTTATCCTTGAAGGTATCTGGTAAAGTAGGAGTCCCTGGTGTCCATAAAAGTGGAACAAAACAAATATCTAATCAACCAACCAAATAAACCAATACATAACCCAAACCAGCCTACTGTTACTTAATATTGGGTTCCTTTATAGCTCATGATGGTCAATTTGCAATGGATCACTGACCCCCAATATACTTTACTTGATTTAATTTCTGCCATTTTCTTTTTGTAGTTAGTAGAGGCTCTTTTAGAAAAGCTTATTTCCCCAAAGTAGCAGATTTTTAGTACAGAATACATTCATAACTGTATGCGTTTTTATTCTCTTATTGCTATGTATTCACTCTTTGATTTTACAACAAATTGCCTGTTAGTTCCTTCGTCTTCCTTTGCTTATAGAGAAAGAAGTAATTAAAACTGAAATTGGGAACATGGGAGAAGTGATAAAAGAAAAGAGTAGATCAATAAAACTTTTTTGGGGGGTGTTCTTTGCAAATATTAAAAAAGTGACATTGAGTACAATATAACCCCCTTTCATAATGATTGGGTATCACCAGCTCCTCTTTGTATCATTTCTCTATATTCTACAGTGATAGGCAATGGCTGCAGAATTTTTTCTATGTGTTTCAATAGAAAACTGCACTGTCTACAGCATTTTCTTCCAGGTTATTAATTCTTGCTCTGCTCATTGCCTTTGAATAGTTTTCAATTATTTATCAGTTATAGGTAACTAATAGATAGGTAAATAATGTGCTGTTTGGTAGTGATTTTAATTATTTCCTCCCTTCAGGAAATCCAGTTTTGTCTCCATTTGGAATTCATCTCGACATTCTTTTACATGATATAATTTTGTGCTCTTTTGGCTTTTCTTTTGAACCAGTAATAACATCTGTTTGGTTCCCTCATACCAAATAAGTAAAATCTTTTAACACACGATTATTTCTGTATCTGCCTGAATCATGATTTACCATTTTCCTAAACTAAGAGTAGCAATTAAAGATAAGTCATTTTTGAAGCAGTTGAGAAGTTTAAAAATTTTTAAATAGACTAGGACTCCTTTTTGTCTTTCTCTTGCTCTACTTCCTCTTCTCTATTAACAGAACGGGTTAGGTGGGACAGATGCTTTCTTAATGTTGTGACAATGTTAGAATCAGAGAGAATATTTTGCTTAAACTGATAACACTATAAATATTCAAAAAATGTTAAGTCTCTGCTGATTTACTTCAGTAAACAAAGGATTTTTACATCATAAAGTTAACCATAATCTCCGTGATAGAGCCAAGTGCTAAATTACCCTGACAGGCAAATAGGCTGCCAGCTTTGCATCCTGGGTCCCTTCCCAGACTTCCAGTGCCTGCTCATCTCTCTTGGGAGAAACTAAACAGATTTCTCCAGGAAGAGAGAGAGAAAAAAAAAAAAAATCTGTGTTTAATTTTAAAATATGACTAGGGAAAAAAGTAAACTGGAATGCCTATACAGAAGCTGATTACAGACAGAAAGACATTAGTTAACTTAACAAAAATACTAAGACGAGGAAATACTAAGATGGCCTTGCCATCTTTTTCTTCTTCACATTCCCTCACAGGAGAAATACAGGATCATTCTTTCCATTTGAATTTCACAGTTCTGCTTCAGTGGGGAGAAAACAGTAGCTAGGTTTGTTTTCTTTTCTGTCTTTTTTCTTTTTTTTTTTTTAAATAAGCTTTGCCACTTCTCCCCCAAACCCTTTAAATGTTACGAGATTAGGTAGTTCTGACTATTTTCAAAGTTTGTTTTTTATTTTTAAGTTAATGTTGCTTTATATAACTACTTTTCATTGAATTCAGTATATTTGTTTTTCCTTGTCCATCCCCCATATCATTTTAATATGATAAAAATTAGGCTTGACTATTTTGATTTAACTAACCAATTCTTTTTTTAGGAATATAGTAGAAAACTACTTTTAAATTTCATATTTATAATTAAGTTTACCAAACATTATTGAACACGTGTTACAAATTGTTTAAAGCCTGAGAACCTATCAGTGACAGTTTGCAAGGCCCTTAAAATGCATAAATCACTAGCAACAATTTCCCCAAAAGACTGGAGCCACAAGGAGATTCAATTTTTTTTCAGTTTTAATTGTATTTAAGATTTCTTGATTTGTGACCCATGTCTTCACAAAGTAGTATCTTCTTTAGTATAAAGAACCTTCTGATAAATAACAATGCTGGGCTACAGTAAGACTGACCCAGCAAAAAGATAGCTCAGAAAAGTGATATTGGTGAGATAGGATAATTTTCAGGAAAAGACAAAAATCATGATTCATACAGATATAAAATATTGAACTCCTATGACATGATATTTTACTCAGGGAACTGGGAAAATGTTTAAACTATTCAATGGAAAAGTCAAAAGACCACACATTTATGTGGAATAATGGTATGTCGCAATAAATTGCAAGTGGAGACAAAACTGAATTTTTCACAGGGTGGAGGAAGTCAAAATTATTATCAGTTGCCTACAATTTACAATGGTTTGACAAATGGACAATGAGAAAAGACAATCAACACAGCTAGAACACGATAACTGAGAAGGGTACACTATAGATGAGGCATAGTTTTCCATGGAAACAAATTTTTTTTTAAATAGGAAAAAAGAAATAACACCAAATAAACCCATTAAACCCAACTAATTTCATCAAATCAGTTCTCCTACAAGCTCAGAGTGCTGTCCATGCAGGAGTGGATACACAGAGATACTGTGCTGTCCCCATTTCTGTTCTGCTAAAAAAGTGAATTTATGGCCAAGTAACCTGTCGGTAGTAGGGCAATCAGGTTAAAATAAAGGTCTTAAGGAAGGTTAAATTTGGCCATGCTGTGTTATTATAATTACGAACTGCTTTAGTTGTTTCCTTCTTTGTAAGGAAACGAAGGATGTTCTTGCTGACAAATTTTTTTGACCCATTTAGGTAGTAAATCTGCAAGAAGTCAGAGTTTGTGAAGCCTTCTTAGATAATTGTGAAACATCACAAAATGTGGATAGCGTGAGGGGTAGTGTTAGTTAATCAGTTATTTTTAATATCAATCACATCAGATTGAACAGAACTTAAATTCAACTGCAGTGCATTTTGATGATCCTTTAAATTTTTTTTCATTTCATTTATCATGACTCTTAGCTATGTCCCTAAAGACCCGACTCTGTCTGATAAAGCAGAAAAGAGATGTATTAAAAACATACTGACATCTCTGGCTTCCACTTAAGGTATAGAAAACTGGAAAGGGCATGGCCTCCAACTAATCACAGGAAAAGCCAGATAATGTACAAAGTCAGAACTTTTCTTGAACCCATTAAAGAGCCGAGGTTGCAGTGCAGCCAAAGAGCTTGAATTCTTAAGATGTGTACCGCCAAGGACAAGCAGCATGTGAGTACCCTTTCTCCTGTGACAATGACAGGAAGACAAGGCCTCCATGCAAGTTGTAAGAAGGCAGAAAGTTTTTCAAATAGATAAAGGCAGGATGTGGGCTAGCATGAGGGTATAGAACCATTAGGGCATTGACCCCTGAGGGAAATTCACACCTGCCTTCAGGCGTTCCTGGAAGTCACTGGCACTCAGGAGCAAGAAGGCAAGCAGGAGAGGACAAAGCCTCCAAGCAGAAGTCCATTTGGCTCCTTTGTTCTGGAGGAACAAAAGGCTGAAGTTGCTAGGGAAAGGGCAACATACCTGTAACCCCACCCACCCCTCATGGGGCAAGAGTGTAAGGAAGGCACCCTATACTGGGGAAGGGGTAGAAATCGCTTTGGACCTAGACTAAGGTCTCAAAACACTAGAGAAAGGACCGGATCTCTGAGAAAGCCACATCCACTATGACACAGGATTCAGTACCAACAAAAATGGGGGGAGTGGGTTTCAATTGCATTATGCTCTGTGAAAGAATCCAGACTCAAAAGGCTAAATAAACCATCGGGGCAAACACACAGATAGTGGTTGCAAAGGGCTAGATTTGGGATAGATGACACCAAAAGGGGCATACTTAATGAAGGAATTGTTGGAAGTGATTGATCTGTTCTATGTTTTCACGTTGGTGGTGGCTCCATAACTGTATACATTTGTCAACAATTATAGACTGGTATATTATATAAGTTGCATGAAAATTATACCTCGAGAAACTTACTTAAAAAGATTAACATATAGGAGTCTTCGATTATAAACAGGTAATAGCAGCAGCACAGATTTTGAATCTCCTCAAATTCCTCTCCTTATAAAAACACACAAACTTGATTAGCAAATCAAAACTCCACGGATAACATATATATCCTCATCAATTTCCAAATTTGAATAGAAGGAGATGAATCAATGCCAGCTACAAGATGCACCTGTAGTCAGTATGTTATAGGAGCCGCCCTGGGGCAGCTGTGGCCCAGATAATCCTCAAATAGCCATCGGATCCTCACTGAAATGCTAAGAGGATCTGTTTGAGCACAGTAGCTGAAACTGAGAGGACCTCTGCACACCTAATAGTGAATAAATGCAAGGGCTCTTTGGAAATGTCCGAAGAAGTTTGCATAGTTTCTGCCCTCTAAATTCTCAGAACGGACCAACGGAAGCCTCCTTCTAGGACAGAGCCCCACACTAAGATAAACTCATGGGAATCGTATTTTAAATTGAGTTGTGCAGAGAAAATGGAGACAAAATGGGAGAGAATGTCCAAGTCAAAGTTGGAGGTGAATCAAGTCAAAACGTAGGCTGTCATATTTTGTGACCCTTCAGGAAAACATCACCAAAGGGAATTTTATGCAGCTGTGGGTTTTGAAATGCTATCCAGACCAAGCTTTTCACTGTAGTTCAAGAAAACTAAGCTCACATAAAAAGAGCGACAAAAAGGATAGAGGTCAAATTCCTTGCTATGCTATTAAAAGAAGAGGCTGTAGCCAGGGTTCAGGGGTATGAGTGCCTGGCTCTATGGGTTCCAAACAGACCAGGTTCGGCCACTCACCACTGACCAAAAGGCAGAGAAATCAAAAGGGGTGATGAAACAAGAAAGGAATTTATTTCAGTGAGACCACCACTGGGGAAACAGTGGACTAACATCTCAAATCCCAAGCGCCAAAAATACTTCTAGGTTTATATTAGGAGAATGTGGGACAAAGGTCGGTGTGTATGTGCAGGTGGGCAGTAGAGGTCAGATTGAATATTGTCTTAGGGGTCAGTCATGCAGGGGCTGGCGGGCATCAGGGCAGTTCCTATTTCTTGAGGGGTTAGTTTTGTTTTTTATCTGGGGATGCTCTGCCCTCAGGGTCTTTTGCCTGAGTGAAGAGATAAGCTGGAAAGAATTTAATTAGAAAGTACAGACTGAGGAGGCGCCTGGGTGGCTCAGTTGGTTAAGCATCTGCCTTTGGCTCAGGTCATGATCTCAGGGTCTTGGGATCGAGTACCGAGTTGGGCTCCCTGCTCAGGAAGGAATCTGCCTCTGTCTCTCCCTCTGCCCCTCCTCACTGCTCATGTTCTGTCTTTCAAATAAATAAAAGCTTAAAAAAAAAGTACAAAATGAGGTCAGAATGGACATAGTTGACACCATCTTTCAAGGAGAAGACTAGCATCCCCAGCCAATATAAAGCATGCCATAAAACATGTGCACAAAAAGATAACACTACAAACTAGTATTTTAGAATTAGCTACAAGATATTCAGGAGATGAAACCACATCGAAAAAAACAACAGCATAAATCAGAATTAGAAACATTAAAAAATGAGATGATAATTACAGAAAATAATTAGATGTCATTACTAGAAGTTAAAATAATTGAATACTAAGTTGATTGAGTGAGTAACATCCGAGTGAGACATCTGAGTGAGTAAACTTAAGGATGATACTTTAGAAAAGGAGAAAGTGAGGGCCGCCTTGTTGCCTCCATCAGTTAAGGATCTGAATTTGGCTCAGGTCATGATCCCAGGATCCTGGGATTGAGCAGCGCACAGGGCTCCACACTCCATGGGGAGTTGGCTTGTCCTTCTCTGTCTTCCCATCCTACTGCTCATGCTCTCATGTGCATGTGCTCTCTCTCTCAAATAAATAAAATCTTAAGAAAAGAAAAAATAGAGTGAAAATAAAGATCTCAAAAAGCAATGTAATAGAAATACTTGAGAGAGAAAAGATGAGCCAAAAATATCCCAAAGTGTGCATTATAGTAAATAGTGCTCCAACTCTCACTGTCCCCAGAATGGAAGACAACAAGACAGTTACATTTAGTAATTACTAAATTTAGTAATTACATTTACTAAATGTAACTGTTACATTAGCTATAATTTTTAAAAAAAATTCCTAAAATTAAAAAAGAAAAAAAATTTTAAAGAAAAAAATTTAAAATTATAGCTTGAAAGGATACATTACTACTTGAGGAAACTGACCCAGAATCACCAATATCTACTCTAGTAAAATTATAGCACATTAAAGAAAAAAGGAAAAATAATTATTAAGCATCCAGAAAGAATACCTAGTTAACTTACAAGAGATAGAAACCCAGATTTTCATCAGCTTTGAAACAGCAAAACTTTATACCAAGATGATTGGAGTATCACATTCAAGATATTCATGTAAAGAAAATGTGAGCCAATGATTAAATCAAAGCAATGGACTTTTCCAGTTTAGAGGCCACAGGCACTCTTACCTGTGTACAAGAGTTCAGGAAATATTGTTTCTTTAAGCTCCTTCTATGGAATTTACTGCAATATGAGCTGTAAACAAAATGGCCAGAGGCATTGATATAAAGACAGGGGAAATATTAATTGTATATTTGCTCATGTGACTAATACTCAGCAAAGACTATAAAGGAAAGCATTTGTATATAATGTTTAGATGCTCTGACAATGTAAATGCGCAGAAATTGAGACAGAATGGGGAAAATATAAGCAAAAATACTCAACTGCTTTCAGTAATCACTTTGATTATGTTAATTAACATTGGTGTCATTATTTTGAGGTGATGAATGTAATAAGGGGTTGAGCAAATACGGTTGGCCCTTGAACGACACAGGTTTGAACTGCACTGGTCCACTTACCAGCAAATTTTTTTTATAGTACTGAAGTGTATTTTCCTCACTGTGCTCTTAATAGCATTTTCTTTTCTCTAGCTTACTTTATTGTACGAATCTGGTATATAATACATATAATATACAAAATATGTGTTAACTGTGTTACTGGTAAATCTTCTGATCAGTTGTCGGCTATTAGTAGTTACGTTTTAGGGGATTCAAAAGTCATACTAGGATTTTCAACTGTGCAGGGGATTGGTGCCCCTAACCCTTGCATTGTTCAAGAGTCAACTGTATGTAATTACGTGACATTTTAGTTTTCTTCCCTAGTGGTCTTGAAAACCAGCTTCTCAGGGAGGAGACGTGAGGTACAGATGTATGATAGATAGGCAGAAGTCAAAATCCTGACATTCTGAAATTTAATTGAAAGTATTATTGTGAAATCATGAGATGTTTTCTGTTTAAAAGTATGTGTATGTGTGTTCTTGTTCTAACCACTGAAAAGATAAAAATAATGACTAGCCTAAGAGCAACGAGCATCCCTGGAACTCAAATGGTACTTAGTAAATGTGATTTCCTCCTTAAAAAAAGCAAACAAACAGAAGCACTTTAGGAGTGATATCTGATTCTGGGTCCTGGGTCAAAAGTGTTGAAGATAATTGTGAGACATCTTGTCACTGCAGACACGAATGGGGCTATCAGAGACTATAAGGGTCAGAGCTTAAGGACTTAGAGCCAACTTGAAGAGGCTCCTAGTGTCTAAAGATGTGGAAATTCATATGTCACTGAGTGTACTAACCATAAAGGTTTGAAGACATCATACATGTTTAAATATATGAGTTGAAAATGCAACTTTATAAAGAAATTAAGTGTTCAGTTTCAGAAGATAGGAAAACAACTCAATATTTTAAAGCCTGGTAAACAAAGGAAAAGGTCTGTCATTCTTTATGAGTTGTTTTCCTGGATAACTCCAGAGTAGAGGCAGAGAAATGTCTCCTTATAGGTGCATTCCGGCTAATAATTGAAGAAGGGATGAATGAATTAGAATATCATCACTTGCAAAGCCTAACAGGCTTTGAAAATCAATTGCTGGTAAATCGTAAAATGAAAGACAACTCTGTGTGTCCCCTGATGGAAGAACACAACGTCAACTCTGAGGAAATTCCTTTAGAAAATCACCAAATCAGAATATGATCAATTCTTTATGTGTAATTTGAATTTATAGGAAATATTGGGAACTGTGCAGCACGGGAATCTATACCGTGGAGATATAATCAGCAAAGCACATACTGTGTTTTGTGAACCTCAGCAGGCTTAAATAAGCTAGTTATGTAACATACAAATTGTAGAGAGGGAGGGGGGAGAAAGAGATTGAGAGAGAAGGAGATGGAGGAAGGAGCGGGTAGGCAGATTTAAAAGATATATTTGTAGAAATGAGTAAACTGCATTATTTTGGGCATGCACATTCCAGTAATAAAACCATAAAGAATTTAAGGAAATAGTTATTTTAAAAGTCAAATTAGTGACTTATATTTGAGGAGAAAGTAGGGATGGTGACTGGCCTCTGCTTCTTAACCTGAGTAGTGACTACAAAGGTTATCCTTATAATAATTCACTGTTATAATTTAATATGCATTTTTATGAATCTACATTACATTTTATAACAGAAAAGTTTTAAAAAAAGATACTGAGTAGCTCCCCGAATTTTGAGAGGAATAGAGCAGTAATTTGAAGTGAAATTAAAAAAAAAAAAAAGTAAAAAAAAAGTTAAAACCACACCACAGGTAGGTGGTGTTTGATAGGGAAGCTGGTGTTGAGGCTGCTTCTTACCCAACCACAGGCTGGATGCAGTAGCTCGTCCTGCTGCCTGCAAATCTGCTTTAGGGGAACTATTAACCAGTCAGTGCCAACGCCACTTCTCTATCAGGAACGTGGCTTTGACAGGCCACTTCTTGTTTCCCGAAATTAAGCAATAGATTCTGTACAGATTCTTCTTCATCATGTTGCTCACTTCCATGCTGGAGCCTCAGGGGATGAGAATCGTGGAGCCTAAGATTGGAGAAAGGGCACAATCCTTGGGAATGATTGGCAAGTTAAGTGAGAAAATACTTTTTTTCTCTTACTTTTAAAGTGCTCTGTTTAATTTTCCTATTTATTTTTATTATAAAGCTTTAAAATATAGAAATACATAGGGAACATATTAGTAATCTTCTCTTCTCTGCCAAGAGTTAATGAATGTTAATATTTTATGATTTTATCTTCAAATATGTTACATGTAAAAGATGTAAAATGTAATTGTTGACGGTCTCCCTCATTACTTTCTCAGGTTCTGGAGTTCTTCTGTCTTCCTTCCAGAGGCACCACTGTGACATTTTACATATATTCTTCTAGTACACGAGCAAGAGTTTGCTAAGGGACTATAATTAGCAGTACTCTTAAATAGTACTGAAGCACAGTGCCTCCTTTTATAGATACAGCCAAATTTTCCACTACTATGGGTGGATGAGAATTTAAGATTTCGGTATTCCCATTTCCCTGCCTCCTTGATATTTTAGACTTCTCAACTTTTGCCGATTTGTTGACTGTTAATTAGAATTTCATTTTAAATTGTCTTTTCTGATGTTCGTTGGAGTCATTTGTAACAGTGAGTCATCAGATTTTTTATTTTATTTTTTAAGTGCAAACTGTACTGTGATCTAAAGTGATATACAGATGCTGAAGCAGGCCAATAGCGCAGAAGGCATGCTCATTTTGCTCAGGTATCAAAGAGTAAAGCATCCACTCTGATCATTATAGTGGATTCACACCAAATCAGTAGTAGAATGTGGACTTGAGTTGATTCTCTGGATTTCCATTCTCTGGAGTTCTCTCTTGGAAATTGAGAATTTGAACACATGGGTCTTCTATTTGAGAACACTAGATTTGTAAGTTGGTGTTGGGATTGCAGTTGTATATTGAGTGGCCATTTTGGGATCTCAAGAGGGAAGAGCACGGTGGTGTGGACAGAATTAGGAAAACTGAACAGCATGGCCCAGAAGCAGAGTCAGGACAGGCAACTTCAAGTTTCCCTCCAGCTTTCCAATCCCAGATCCATGTCAAAGCCAGACCCAGCTGCAATGCTTGCCTTTATAAGCTCTGGAAAATCTCTACTGAGTGCTAATAATAAATCACCTTTTGTTCATGGTATGTCAAGTGAGTACTTACCGAGACCCAGCAAATGCCCTTTTATTTTATTGGTTTAGATACAGAAATCATTTTTGTCAATGGAGACATTTTTCTGGTATGGCAAATAAATGATCAACACTAAGGATCAGACACTTTTGTACCTGTTGGGAAAAGTTAAACAAAGACTACATCAGCAGGTGTTACCCTAGGCAGAGTAGAAAATAAAGTGGATTTGGAGTCAAAAGACGAGAAGTAGATTCTATGCTACTTTGTAACTGTTTGAATTCAGGCAAGGAACTCTTCTGAATATAAATTATTTACCTATGAGATAAAGACAATATCTGTCTCAGAATTGTGGTAGAGACCTACTGAGATTACAGATGTGAATGGGCTTTACAAAACATGTTGTCATATAATAGAGTAGAATTTGAGAAAAATCAGAGTAAGACAGTCAGCAAAAGAGCCCTATTTTCCTATGTATTTGTGTTCCTTCTATCTTTTCTGGGTTAAAAACACATAGCTAAGTTTCCCAGGGCAGTTTAAACTCTGTGGGAGATGTAAACTTTTTAGTGAGGCTTCTTTCTTGGGTAAACTTAAACTTCGGAAAAAAAGAAGGAAATCTGAAAAAAAAAAAAGAAGGAAATCTGAAGAACAAGCCATGCTCTCTGGTGGTTTATGAACTCTCTACTCTCCTGCTCTACTTCTTTCTCTTTCTCAACAATAACCCACCAACATCCATAAAAAGAGTAAGAATTTCCTAAAGAAAGAGAGATTCTTAACTGATCTAGTTGAAAGGTGGCTTCACCCCTGATTGCTGGGCAACCTAAAAAATGTCAGTACAATATGGGTCATTTGATAGGAGATTGGGAATGAAGTTTAAAGATGATTTAAAGATGATTTTCAAGCTTAATGCAAATTAGGGCTAGGGATAGACTTGGATTTGAGGGACTCACATGATTGCACACATGGAGGGAGAGGAGCATATTTAGGGACTTTATTAAGCTAGTTGTTGCTAAATAACTATTTTTTTTAATTTATATTATGGTAAATATACAAAATATAAAATTTACTGTCTTAAGCATTTTTACGTGTACAGTTCAGCAGCATTAAGTACATTCACGTCATTGTGCAGCCACCAATCTTCAGAACACTTTTCATCTGGTGAAAGTGAAACTCCGTACCCATTAAACAGTAACCGTACTAATTATTTTGGAACTTCATTTTCCTGAATTGTTCAGTAACATACATACTAGATCAGAAACAATATACATTGTGCCTTGTGTTCATGTAAATTTGTCATTCTTAGATTACAAAGGCATAGAGAACAGCAGGCACAGGCCCAAAGCATTTGTACACAATTTAACACAACATGCTTAACAATTAACAGGACAGTGACAATAGTGATGTACCTCCAGATATCAAAACCTGACCTCATATTTGACCTAAGGACCAAATCTGAGCTCACTTAGTTCATTTTCATGGTTGATGAATCTGTTTTTTTAAAATGATAAAAATTAATAATAATCATTAGGATTTTGATTTCATGAAACAACTAATTCGGATAGGAATGCCTTACTTTGCTAAGGGTCATGAGTGCTGGCCTCCCCAACTTATTTTTGAGTGGTAAATATAGACTCTCAGACCCATCTGGGGATGCACATTACTGAATTTTCTCTACGGGAGACTTTAGCTGACATTTCCTCCATGACATATGCTTGTATGTCTATAGAAAATTGTCCAAATTCATTTTCATGCCTACTTCAGGCAATTGTCCAAAAATGTCTCTCTGTCTCTATTGTCCCTCCAAACCTTACCACTCAAAACAAATTGAGGTTCAATCAATTTCACAAAACAGCACGTTTTGGAAAGGAAATCAACTGGAAGTCCAAAGAGCACGACTTTCTTTGTCATTTTTCTTAGATCTGGAAAAACAACTGAAATTAAAAAATTAAATAAAATTGATCATATAGCCTTTCTTATCCATAATCAACACACTAGATTTTAAAGTTTTAATAGACATAAATGAAGACCTGTATTATGTGCAAGATGAAAATGAGCCCCTGATAACTGATGTATATATTCCTTTCATGCTAGAGCAGCAGAAGAGCTGGAGGGGTTTTAACAGATGCTGCTTCTCCTAGCATGACAGAGATTATTATTCCTATTATCATTTACTCTTCCATCTAAGGAGAACAGGCAGACATGTCACAGTAGGAGAAAAAGAAGAAAGCAATAAAAATGAATGTTCTTCCCCAGACGACAAGAATTTATCTTGCAAATTTTGAAATACTGTTTGGGTAGAGTAAAAGACAGAATAGGTCTGACTGTTCCACCAAGGCACTTGCTGGAGATTACCATAAATTAGCTACACTGTTCCATAGAACACCTTTATGGAGAACGGTTGAATGCAAAATATTTGGAGGTTTGGTAGGAATTATTTAAGCTAATGTTTATTTTTCTTAATTAAATCATATTAACTGAAGAAAATAAGATGGCATAATGTCATGTCGATTTCAGTGAAAAATGTACTGTTGTAAGAAAAGAGCTCCTGCCAAACATTTATTGAAAATAAAAAGTTATATACAATGACAGAGATGGAGCCAGAGTAAAATGCTAAGTGAAATAAGTCAGTCAGAGAAAGACAAATAACATACAATTTCACTCATATGTGCTATGTAGGAAACAGAACAAACTAAAAAGGGAAAAAAGGAGAGAGAGAGAGGCAAACCAAGAAACAAACTCTTAATTTTGAGAGCAAACTAATGGTTACCAGAGGGGAGGTGAGTGGGGAATGGGGAAAACAGGAGATGGGGATGAAGGAGCGCACTTAAGCTGATGAGCACTGGGTGGTGTACAGAGTTTTGTTCCATCACTATATTGTAGATCTGAAACTAATATAACTCTCTGTTAATCAACTGGAATTAGAATAACAGTTTTTTAAAAATTAAAAAAATTATATGACAGTCAATATCTGAAAAAAGAGAATCAAGGAAATTAGCTACTTATTATAATTATTAATCCACTCATTTTGTATCCTTAAGGGCAATGCCTTAAAGTAAAGATACTTGAAAAACATATATGCCAAAGAGCAGGACAAATGCTTGACCACTTATGGAAGGTTGTAGTGAAATAATTTTGATATCACTCATGTTTGTGACATTATTATTCATGCAAAGAAATTTAGGAATCTACTGGTATAAGTCTGTCAAGCTATGGAAATAAACAACAACTGGCCAAATGAAAGCAAGCAAAGGTTATTTATTCTGAGAGAGTCAACCACAATCACCTCCCTTTTGGCAGAGACTCAAAGGCAGGCAGAGAAGGGGGAAAGCTTTATAGTGGAAAAAGGAAAAGCTTCAAGGGTGTCCTGATTGGAGGCTGTTGACATGAGGAAGGAGGGCCACCTAGATATTCAGCATAATTAGTTAGGGATGCATATTTGAGTTTCTGTCATTGGTCCTAACCTGGAAGCAGGAAGGAAAAACTTATAGGAAAGCTGTTCAGTTGTTAATCAAGGTTAGCCATTTGGAGCTGGTTGTTGTCAGGGCTATTGTTTGCCTTTCTGAATTGTTGCTAGTAGTAACAGTCTGACTTCTTGCAAGTCTGCCTCACAGCAGGCTGAATTCCTGGGCTGGTTATTACAGATAATGGGTTGGTTCTGGGGCAGGCTCCTGCAGGTTGTGGATCAGAGTTCTATTTTTATGTAGGGTCTGGTCCTTGTCTTTTTTTGTATATTCAATCTCTCAAAACAAACCAGTGTGAAAGACAAAATGCACAGGACAAATAAGGAGATTCTTTTATTTAGGCTCTTACAATAGGGAGAGCATTCATCAGTGAGAAATGACCCGAAGAAGAGCGAGAAAACCCAGAGTTTTATCAAGGCAAGTAAATAGGAGTCATCAGGATAAGTGGAGCTGAGTCTCATTTGGGTTACTGAAAAAGACTGGAGATTGGATTTATCTTGGAATATGTTAAGGGAGGAGGTCTTCTGCTATTAGCTGCCATAATATGAGAGAGTAGGGTTATTTCTATGGCTTCATGGATCTACATTCACATTTGAATTACACTTTAAAGAATGGCTAGCCTGTGACTAGGCTTTGCAGGAGGATAAAATGGAATGTAACATGATCCAAGCATGGAAGCAGGAAAGCCTCAAAGCAACTTGGGTGGATCGGCAAGCTGTCATGTCCTTTTAGGGGCTTTGTGTAGAGAAATCTGGCCACATACACCTGGAAAAGTGAAAAGGAAGACAGAACATAAAAGACCCGAGGGATTTGGACATCATTTTGCAGACAATGGCGGAACTAGGGAAGATTTGGGGGCAAGGGAGAAATGTGTCAAAATGATTCTTTAGGAAGAGCAATCCCTTCCTGAATGTGGTCTCCTGGCGAGGCAATGTAAAGACAGTATTCTTAGAAAGATATGACTAAGAAATTTAGGAAATGCCAAAAACTAAAGGACAGCACTAGAGGGTGACAGTGGTTTTTGTGAGGAACATGAGGACAACTGCTCATCCAGTTTGTATTTTACCCTCCTCTAGTCCTAGCACATTGGATTTCCTTTCTTTCAGTGTATGCTCCTCCCACACTCTCTTGTGAAGTTTAGGCTTGTTTATTTTGAGGTGCCAGTGGGGTAAACATCTGGGTATGTCCAGAAGATAGTTTAATATTTATGTTGAAAAGTTAACTCACATTTATTCCCCAAACTCCCTCTACTTCTGGCTTGTACTGTCAATGAAAGGGGCCAGCTTCCATCAAGACAACCTTAGAATCCTGGTTAGAATCCCCGGGATGTTTCTTGACTCCTTTCTCTCCTTTATCTTGCAAATTCAATCAGCAATAAAATCTTATCCATTTTGCTTAGTAAATAAGATGCACACCCATCCTTCTATGCTATCCCTCTCCACACTTTCATAGTTTGACCTCCTCATCATCTTTAAATGGACTTCTGAATACTCCCCAAAATGCTCCACATTCTTGCCCGTCTCCCTTGATTCAATCCCTGTGCTACTATTGAGATTTTTCTAAAAAATGCAACTATGGTCATGTAATGCTTTTGATTGCTTCTATTTTCTATGACCTTTACTTATTTATTTATTTTTTAAAAATATTTATTTATTAGAGACCCAGAAAGATACAGAGAGAGATAGAGAGAGAGAGAGAGAGAGGCAGAGACATGGGCAGAGGGAGAAAGCAGGCTCCATGCAGGGAGCCTGATGGGGGACTCAATCCCGGGACCCCAGGATCACGACCTGGGCTGAAGGTGGCACTAAATTGCTGAGCCTAAATAAATAAATAAATAAATAAATAAATAAACCGCTAAGCCACTGAGGCTGCCCTCTACTACCTTTAAAATAAAGGTTTTTTATTTAATAAAAACTCTTTTACATGGTTTACAAAGCCTCATGTGAGCCAGCTCTTCTGTATCATCATCCTGATTTCTCAAATCTACCCTTTCTTTTATCTATGCCTCAGTGGGATTGATCTTCATTTAATTCTTTAGATATACCACTTCTTTTTCTGCCTCCAATTTTTAAAATATGCTTTTCTGTCTTCTGGTAGTTTTCCTTCTTCTCCAGATATCCTTCCAACCACCTCTCTTCTCCAATTACTTAACCTTTAGATAACAGCTCATATTTCATTCCCTTCATGGCGTCAAATGAGCCTGAGGCTTGTGGGACACATCAGGGCTAGAGGTATGTAGGTAATTAGTGAAATCTCAAAATAGATGGAATTTCTCAGAAAGAACACATGAAGCAAAAGAGAAAATTGGGAAATGTGGTTCCTTGGAAAGTAACAACACTTGACGGAGAAGCAGAACAAAATGAAAAGTTGAGGGTACATAGAACAGGCATAATGGGATGGGGTTCAAGACACAGCTAGGAATCAGCAAGATTAGGTGCATCACTGAACTCTGTTAGGGTTAAAATCTTAAAAATGGTGTTTGGATTTGCCACTTAAGAATTGGATGGTGATCTTAAGAGTAGTCTTAGCCCAGGAGTGAGGATAAAAGTCAAGTGGTAGTGAGTTAGAGTAAGAGTGGCAACGAAGTAGAGATAGCAAGAGTAAAGTAGTCTTTGGAGAATTAAAGATGACAAAGAATGGAAAGGAAAGAAGTTTTAGCATTGCAGTTTTAGGGGAATAAAGATGGAACAAGGGCTTGTGTGTTTATTAGGAATTAGAGGTAACTAATAGGGGCCAGGGAATAAAGAGATGATTAATTTCTTGCTACATGCTCATGCTTCATCTTGGAGGTGACATCTTAAGGCATGTAAATAATGGCAGTATGAGACTACAATAGAACTAATACAATACAAAATAAGTACAGGTAGGGATGCCTGGGTGGCTCAGTGGTTGAGCATCTACCTTTGTCTCAGGGCGTGATCCTGGAGTCCCGGGATTGAGTCCCACACTAGGCTCCCTGCATGGAGCCTGCTTCTCCCTCTGCCTGTGTCTCTGCCTTTCTCTCTCTGTATCTCTCATGAATAAATAAATAAAATCTTAAAAAAAATCACAGGTAGAGTCTGTAATAATCTTTTAATTGGTTTTGGAAAAGAGAGTCTATTACTATTGATATATGGTTGTTCATGATATTATGAACATTTTATTTATTCTGTGATTGTTTGAAGGTTTGGATCTGTATTATCAAAACAAATCTGAATAGGAAGCCAAGTATTTTTGTTCCTTAAATGCTCTCAACTCTCTCCTTCAACCCACACTAGGCTACGAAAGGGAGTTTGTGAATCAGACTGGCATGAAAATGTAGTTTAAACGCAACTATCATTTTCCTTCTTCCTAGAGCAAAGATGTGGTCCAAAGACAGAATAGGTTGCCTCAGGGAGTAGTGAATTCCACATCACTGGGATTGTTTAAGTTTCTAAGAGTCATTCAGATTGATGATAGGCCTAGATGATTTTTAAAGGCCCTTCCATCCACAAGAGTCTATGAATTTCACATTTCTAAATGACTTTAGAGGTTGAATGCAAGCTATACGCCAAGTTAAGAATAAATAGATGTGAGCTGTTAACAAAGTAAGCAGTGAAGTGGAATATTGTTTTTGCTGGCAAGGTTTGCCAAGGATAATCTGCTTTAAGAGAACTGAGAATTGATTCTATTAATGCTCATTGTTGCTCTTTTTAGAAAGACTTCAATTTGTGCTTTACTTCAAAGTTGTATTTTCAAGAGTATGAAGATAGGATGAGAGCCTGGTGTTAGGATATCTGTCTAGAACCTGATAGTAAACACAGCTTTGCATTCCTGGAGTGCTCTGAGGAAATTGGCTTAGTTCACTCCACCATCACCTCCCCCAACACCCTCCTAGCCCATCTGAGAGTGGTTATCTTTTCACGTAATTTCCTTGTCCCTTTTATCATCCATCCCCTTTCAGATGAGGAAACTGAATGAGAGCCATTGCACGTGGTCCAAGATCAGGGTGGGAAGCAATGGAGAGAAATCACCATGTACATCAGGATAAAACATCAATGACAGGACAATCAATGATGATTCATTAAGATCCTCTCTTGATGCTGACATTTGGCCTTATACTTAGCATTTCTGCATGCCCAGCACTCTGGGCATATTTTCTACCCAGTACAAATTGAATTACTGCTGATGCCACTTGTAGAACAACTCAACAAATATTAGAAATAGTAAAAGTCAAATTTGTATTAGAAGGCTCCTTTCTCCTACCAAAACATCTGAACATTGCCTTTACTGATAATGAATTCCTGAAAATTTTTCCTATTTAGAAAAAGAAGTATGGTAACAGAGACAGAAACATGAATCCAAAAAAAAAAACAACAACCCTCAAATATATTCTAAGTTTTGTGTTTCATTAAAGTCAAAAAAGAAGAAGCTACAAAAAAGAAACAAATCTTTCTGTGAGTTTTATATATTTGACAGGAAAAAAATTAAAACTATTCAAAAATTTAATTCATGAATGTAAGTTGTGAACAAAATCTACATTAATTTGATATAGATTTTATATAGATAATTCTATTTTTACTTCCTTTTCTGAAGGAAAGATAGTTTAAAATTTCTAGTCTAGGCAAGTTTTATTTTAAAATGAGATACTCGAAGGGTATCTGTGTGCCTCAGTTGGTTAAGCATCTGATTTGTGATTTCAGGTCAGATCATGATCTCATGGATTATGAGATGGAGACCTGCATCTCAGGCTCTGTGCTCAATGGGGAGTCTGCTTGAGAATGAAATATTTGAACATAATCAAATGCTCAATTAGATATACTATGTTTGTCTCAAGTAAGCAGTAAAAATAGAATAGAAAGTCGTTTTCTTTTCCCCGTCCCTCACCTGAGGAGACTTCAATGGAATTTAACAAATATTTATTGTGTCTGGTGTAAGAGAATGGTCTAGTTTCATTCTTCTGCACGTGGCCATCCAATTTTCCCAATACTATTTATTGAAAAGATTGTCGTTTTTCCATTGGATGTTCTTTCCTGCTTTGTCAAACATTAGCTGACCACAGAGTTGAAGGCCTATTTCTGGATTCTCTATTCTGTTCCATTGACCTATGTGTCTGTTTTTGTGCCAGTACCACACTGTCTTGATGATCACAGCTTTGTGGTACAACCTGATATCCGGCTTGTGATGCCCCTGGCTCTGGTTTTCTTTTTTCTTTCTTTTTTTTCTGGTTTTCTTTTTCAACATTTCATTGGCTATTTGGGGTCTTTTCTGATTCCATACAAATCTTAGGATTATTTGTTTCAACATTGTGAAGAAAGTCCATGGTATTTAATAGAGATTACATTGAATGTGTACAACTGATTTCTGTGCATTGATTTTGTATCCTGACATAATAACTTGCCATCAGGGAAATACAAATCAAAACCACAATGAGATACCACCTCACACCAGTGAGAATGGCTAAAATTAACAAGACAGGAAACAACAAATGCTGGTGAGGATACGGATATAGAGAAAGGGGAACCCTCTTGTGCTGTTGGTGGGAATACAAGCTATAGCCACTCTGGAAAATAGCATGGAGGTTCCTCAAACAGTTAAAAATAGAGCTACCCTATGACCCAGCAATTGCACGCTGGGGATTTACCCCAAAGATACAGATGCAGTGAAACAGCAGGACACCTGCACCCCGATGTTTATAGCAGCAATGTCCACAATAGCCACACTGTGGGGGGAGCCTCGGTGTCCATCGAAAGATGGATAGAGAAGATGTGGTCAATATATACAATGGGATATTACTGAGCCATCAGAAAGCATGAATACCCACCATTTACATTGACATGGGAACTGGAGGGTATTATGCTGAGTGAAGTAAGTCAATTGGAGAAAGACAATTATCCTATGGTTTTACCACATGTGAAATATAAGAAATAGTGAAAGGGTCCAAAGGGGAAGAGGGAAAACTGAGTGGGGAAAAATTAGAGGAAGAAATCACGAGAGACTCCTAACTCTGGGAAACAAACAAAGGGTTGCTAAAGGGGATGTGGGGGGGATTGGGGTGACTGGGTGACAGGCATTAAGGAGGACACGTGATGAGATAAGCACTGAGTTATACTGTATATTGGCTAATTGAATTTAAATTAAAAACAAACAAACAAATATTTATGTAATATCTACCCTGTTTCAAACACTAGTGTAGGCATCTGACATACAGAAATGGAAGATATGGTCACTGTCTTCAAGGATACATGACTCATGGAGGAATTCACATCTGTGGGAGACAATTTTTCTTAAAACACTGAGTCCCATAGATTCCATGGATGGACCCATTTCTGTTTTCAAAATTGCATAAATTCTTGTCATTTTGGATGAAGGATACCACCACTTGTGCCCTCTCAGTTTCAAAGAAGGATATGGAGGATTGGATCTGAAAATGTCTTGAGGAGAAACCCTGGCAATATCCTTAAATATACAATGTCTATGTTCCTAGTGGAACAGACACTTTTTCAGTCTTCAGCCTTTCTCAACTTTCTTAGTGTATTTGCACACATTTTGATGGGAGCCTTATTTTTTAGTTACTCTACATCTTTTCTTATAAATAATGTGCTGCAGTATATCAGAGGAATCATTGGTAAAATGAGAACAAAGACTCCACATTTAGAGTTTCTAGTTACTTTCTCACTAGTCCTTATGAAATTTTCTATGGAGGTGGAACAGTAACAACAACCAAAGAACTGAGTAATTTGTAGGAAGCCAAAAAAAAAAAAAAGTTTCTAGAAATCCAAGGTGGGTGTGTTTTTCATCCTATTACAACAGGTTATTAAAAGTAATTGAACATGTCTTTCTCATAAGACCCAGACATGAGTATTTCACGATTTTGCAAATTAGTTCAATGTCTTGTACCACACGATTGTAAGCCAAAGGCAGATCATAGGTTAGGCGGTGCTTTGCAAATTTGGAGTTTACAGTTCACCTGGAGGATTTTGTTAAAATGCAAATTCTGATTCAGGGTCTGGGATGAGAGCTGTTCTATATCAGCTTTATCCAACACTGTAGCTACCAGCCACGTGTAGCTACTGAGCACTTGATATGTGGCTTGTATGACAAAATTTTTAATTTAATTTGAATAGCTCTAAGTGGCTAGAGGCCTCTGTACTGCACAGTACGTGAGTAGTCTATCAAGAAAAGTCAGACGATTGACAGATCATTGACCGTTTTTGAGATCTTTCTGATATTTTCTATTTCTTTTTTCCTTTTCCTATTTTCTAGATAGTGGTCTATTTTGATTATTTTTGTTTATCTTGAATTTCCTGGTAGAATCAAAGCATATAGTACTTTTTTTGGTTAAACCTATACAGCTCTGGCTGAGGAAAGAAAAGACAGTTAAGTGTGACACATTGTTGCTTTTTCCATCAGGGGTTTACCTCCACAAAGCATAGGATTCATCAGAGATATACCCCACAAAGCACAGGATCTAGAGCACATTAAAATGCTCAGTAAGAGCTGATATACTACATTCACTCATGGAAAAAACCACTTCAGGTGGCAGATATTAGAATAAGTAGATTTACTTTTGAATGTATTTTATTTCTCCATTTACATTAAAACATCTTTCATGTCTCTTTGTCTTCTATTAAAATGAGAGTGTAAGATATTTTGAAAAATACTAAAGTTAGCAAATACAATCAGTGGCTAAATCATCTAATTAATGTTTACTCTGAATAAACATAAAAGCCATTCCTTCCAGTGATTTAACCTGAAAAATAAATCTTTCCTAGTGGCATAAACAAAATCTGTCAGCTTAGTACATTAAATAGGCTCTGGCTGAGTTGACCATACTCTCATAAAATTTTCAAATAATTATTATTAATACATATTTACATAGTATTTATTATGTGACCAGCACTATTCTAAGTGATTTTAACCATATTTATTGAACCCCCATGGCAATTCTATTAGGTAAAGTATCTTTTCCATTTCATAGATGAGGAAACTGGAACACAGTAATTTGTTGAAGGTCAAGTGGCTAACGAATAGGAAGCAGGTTAAGAATTGTGGAGCCCACGCTCTAAATCCCTGTATCAGGCTTGGTGACTAATTCAGTATTGGTTTAGGATTAAAGGATAGGCTTATCCTGTTAGGCTTTGCATTTTCAGACTATTTCAAGAAGCGCTAATTCATCAGCAGCCTTTAAAAAATAAAAGCATTGACCTCATTTTAATTTCTGTTTCTCCTAATGGTGAAACAGCTGAATTTTCTATTTGAATATGGTAAGGCTCTAGAAATTAATTCCCAGCTCTGTCTTATAGAACTTAGGTCATTTGGGACAAAATTCTTCATCCTTAAACTTGCCCTACTCAATGTGGTCAATCATAAAACCTACTTCACAATGTTTTTGTTAGAATAAATGAGAAATATATAATCCACACAACCAAATACCTTGATTAAAATGTTATTCAAGTCCCCAAGAAATGTTTAAGCAAATAGAAATTTGAACAAAATTCATGTCAGTAAGTAGTGTTGGGTGAGCCCGGCTCCATGTAATAAAATCAAATACAAAAAATACCTGTAAATGTGATGAAATTTAAACTTTTTTGAAAGATTTTATTTATTGATTTGAAAGAGCGAGAATGAGCAGGAGGAGAAGCAGAGGGAGAAAGAGAAGCAGAATCCTCACTGAGCCAGCAGCCTGACACGGGACTGGATCCCAGGACTGTGAGATCATGACCTGAGCTAAAGGCAGCTGCTTAACTAACTGCACCAACCAGGCGCCCCAGGTTTAAACATTTTAATCACATTTGTGCATTAAAGTACAACAGTTTACTAAAATTATTTGGAAAATGGAAAGAAATTAAATGGTGGTGCCTGGGTGGCTCAGTTGGTTAAACGTTTGACTCTTGGTTTTGGCTCAGGTCAGATCTCAGGGTCCCAAGATAGAAACCAGTATTGCTCAGCATAGGGTCCGCTTGAGACTCTATCACTCCCTCTGCACCTCTCTCCCTCTAAAATAAAAAAATAAATAAATAAATTGGATACTTTGTTTACTTTCTCCTTTTTATATATGAATGTTATATAATGTGTAAGATATAGTTCAAATTTTTATTTGTCTTTAATTGATACACATTTTAATGGAGATTCAGATATGAAAATGGGTTCAGTATAAGACAGGCTCATCATACTCATTCCTTTTAAAAATATTTTAGCACCTTTCACATCAAAATGTTACCGTGAATAAGTGTGCCTACAGAATAAATAATGAGGTTGTGGAATAATTGGGACAAATATTTCAATTGATTATATTCAGTTAACTTTCAAGGTAAGCTTTTTTTCTTTTCTTTAAAAGCTTAAGGGAAAGGTGGAGGCATGGTTACAAGGTAATAGTATTTATTCTACTTTTTAAAATATTATTTCACATGTGAATTACCTTTAGCTTTTAGAAGAGGTCACTTAGAAATTTTATATTTATTGCAACAATGCTGCTAGGACCCCAAATACTTTTGAACTCCTTTTTTGAAAATTTCTTCTTATTCTTTGATATATGAAACATAATAATTTAGCCACTGTATTCATTCTTCACCTATCTGAAGATGGATTTGAGTATTAGAGAGCACCCAGTCATTCAGAAAGAAATCTATGGAAAAAGAATGGTGTGAATGGTTAAGAATTCTTATATTTTGATAACAAAAAGTAGAGTTGACATACAACTATAGCACACAATTACAGAGAAATGACATGTCGTCAACACATGTCTAGGCTAATAATACTAGTATCGGTAAGAACTTGCTAAGGTTCTAGGATTTTCCAGCCACTGTATTAGGTACTTAATTCATACTATTTTATTTAATCTTCACAGCAACTCACTATTGTTTTCCATAATTCAGATAAAAATAATGAGACTCAAAGGCTTTCGTGACCTTCTCAAGGTCACATAGCAAAAAACAAGATGAGATTTCAAATTTAGGATTGTATAAATCTAAAACTCATGCTGTTTCCATTCCTTACAATCTGAAGTAATACTCTGCAAATGATTCAAGCATCATGGTTAAAGGCAACATGAAGGAGTAAGTACAAAATTCATCTCAGTGATGAAATGAAGGGAAATATATATTTGGATGATGTATATTTAAAAATAAATTCCATTACTCTTAGGACACACTTCTACATTTTGGTAATTTTACAAATTCAAGTGCAAATCATAAAGTACTGATTTTATCTAATATTATGTTGAGTCAAATATTTGGTCATCTAAGTGGAGCAGGACTATGAGCTGAATTGGATATAATGTAACATATTATAATATATATAGTTTGTGCAATGATTAAGTTAATGAAAATCTTTGTAGAAGTTTTAATATAAAACTTATAATTGCAATGACTAAAGATAGAAGTCTTTTAAACATGCTTTATTAAGTGTATATTTATTTTTACCATGCCCTTTTCTCTATAATTCTTGAGAACCTTTGCTTAATAATACTAAAACCTACTAATTTCACTTCTGATTTTCTTAATGCTTACTTGCTGATCTTTTTTTTTTTTTTTTCTGTTTGGTTCTTTACAATGGATGATGCTTAGTTCTGGTATTGGGATATTTTCTTTTCTTATTCTTCTTCTTGTCAGATTCACCCAGGTACCCACCTAATATTCTGCAGGTACCTCAGAGTAACATGGCTTGCCTACCCTGAAGCTCCTTTCTTCCCCAAACCTGCTCCCATTCCAGCACTTGCTTTCTCAGTGAATGGTATTATCATACAGCAAGTCATTCAGAATAAAAACAAAAGAACAGACAAACAAACAGAACAAACTAGAAAAACAGAAACTCAGAGTCGTCTTTGATTCTGATTTGGAAATCCCTGTGCAGCTCTCAGCAGACTCCGCCCCGTGTTCATCATTTATGAGGGTGACATTTCTTATTGGCGTTGCACATGTGGGGTGACGTTCTCACGGTATTGTGTTCAGCGGTCCACTGGGCTAAGAATAAGGGGAAAATTCTATCTGCAATGTGGATAGAATAGAAAAGTTTCTCCTTTCAGTGTTTTATTCTCACCTAGCAAAATATCCCTCTGTGGTGTTTCCTCTTCTCTGTGTTCACTATCATCTTAGTATGCAACCTGATAAACCAACACTTGCTAAACTATAATGTAATGATGGATGATGATGATGATGATGATGATGATGATGATACAATGAATAACAATAAATAGCTAGCATGTTTGGAGGGGCTAACATATTAGTCATTTACTGAGCACACTGTATATATGATCTTTAGCTTCATCAACTTCTCTGCAAAGCCAGTATCAATTCTTCATTGATTGAGATAAGGAGACAGAGGCTTAGAGAGGCACAGTGACATGTGCAAAGCCACACAAATGACAGGAAAGGCAGATTTTTGTGTATATCGGGAATATTCCAAAACTGGTGCTCTTTTCCCCATCCCATATGGCTCTGGTTAAATGCTCTATCTCTTCCAGAATTATTTTTGTTTAAACAGAGAGCTTATAGAAGCGATGTCGTCAAGCCAAGGAGAGTATTTCTAAGGCCAGATTTTCAGATTACAGATTTAATTCATATTGCCCGTACTCATCCATTCTCCCAGCAAGATGTCACTTTTTGCTTTCCTCTTTTCCAAGAATTCTCAGATTTGTCCCGGCAGACAAGAGACTCAATGACTGGACTACTACAAGCATCGTCACACTCCATGTGATCTCACTTGCCACCATGTTGACTTGCTGAAGTTTTTTTTAAAGATATGATTATCAGAAAAATGTATTTGCAAATAGTTTGAAACAAACATGAATTTATTTTCAGAAAACGTTGGAGTGTGGGCAGTGATATGGCTGGTTCACAGGCTTACTACTTTCTTGAAGGGCCCAGACTGGTTTCTGGTTCTCATTCCTTTGATCCTCAGGGACCTGAATTTTCACCTCCTGGTTGAAATAAACAGACTTCAAACTTTCACTCATGAAGAAGGAAGAAGGACGTATTCTAGCCACATCTATTTTCTTTTATCAAAAACATAAAAGCTGGGCAGCCCGGGTGGCCCAGTGGTTTAGCGCCGCCTGCAGCCCAGGGCGTGATCCTGGAGACCCTGGATTGAGTCCCACGTCAGGCTCCCTGCATGGAGTCTGCTTCTCCCTCTGCCTGTGTCTCTGCCTCTCTCTCTCTGCATCTCTATGAATAAATAAATAAAATCTTAAAAAAAAAAAAACATAAAAGCTTTTTCTAGAAAACCCAAGTAGATCTCCATGCACATTTCTTTGGTCAGAACAGTGTCATGTGTCCACCTCCTGCTGCTAAGAGATGGTGGGCAAGCAGAGTTGTTCTCTAGGGCTGCACATCTGGCTACTGGACTCGACTCACCAGGTAGAAAGGGATAGAGGAACTGAGAGCAGCAGCTTGCAGCACCGGCCACACCCTGGCAGATATTCACAGTATCCTCTCATGGCATGAGTGATTACCCCCCACTCCCTTTCATGCTGATAGAATCTTTTTGTCTTTGTCATCTTTCTATTTTTATTGATTCTCACAAAACCTGGCCTTTTGTAAGTGCTTAAAAACTTCTTGCTCCTTGAATACAAATGTGAACCTAAAAACGCTCTCATATATTCTTCCCAAATCAGGCTTAAAAAATAGCTTTGAATAGTAATTGGAAAAGAGAAAAAAGAATGAAAGAAAGTAGAGGGAGAGTGAGAGAAAATGGGGAGAAGAAGAAACGAAGCACTTTAAGTTGCTAACCATCCCGGAAAGAAAGAAATTAGGACACCAGGCTAATGAACTCCAGTTCAAATAGGAAAAGATCATTTTGACTTTGCAGCCCTTGGGTCTCTGCCATGACCATGGGAACACTCAGGGTTGCCCACATCGTCCTGCACTGGCGCACACCCAGTGCTGCGATGGGCATGCGGAAGAGCCATGGGTCCTTCAGAGCTCTTTTCTAAGCTTTGTTCTGGAAGCATGCAAGTGATGGGAAGCTTTATGGTCAATCGTAGCTTCTCCAGTGAGGAATTATGCCAATAAAATGTTTTGTGTTTTTTTCCTCTCAAAAAACCCAAAAAGTTTGCTTGTTTCCCTCTCAATTTAATTTGTGCCATGCCTTTTGAGGAAGGAACTATCTAATATAGTGCTCTTCCGATAGAACAGGCATAAATATCCCAAGTAAAGATTATTTTGGCCGTACAGCTCAAATTCTCTTCCCCTCTGTTTTCTTGCTTTATTCACAAGTGCGAAGCAAAGCCCTCGACAATCCATCAGGGTGCTCGAAGGAGTGAGGTGCCCGGTGACGGGGTGGCGGAGAACAGCATTTGTGTTTGTGCATCACCAGAGCCAGGTTGCTGCCAATGTTTCAGCAGAGGGTGGTAGCCTGGCCTGGCTCATCCCTTAACTTCTCTGCCATAGTTTCAGCAACCACTAAGCCTATTAAAGTGTAAATAGCAATATGACAAGTCTCCATTCAATTTATAGTGTTTTTATTGCAGGCCGTGGCAGCAAGGGATTTATCTAAGGTGGAATTCCCTAATGACCACAGCCAGGCCCAAAGTACAGGCCAATTTAAAACCAGTGCTTACAAATTGCAAAATACTTGGAAACAAAATCAAGAAAGATTGATTCTTTGGTTATAAATTTAGTTAGTTCCTAGACACTAAATATATGGATTTTTAAAGAGCCATATGGCTTAAACAACATAAAGCAAGAAAATCCTCTCCCAGTAAATCACATAGTGCAGAACTGCCTTGGCTTGAATTATCTTCCTTAGGGCTTGATCAAATAGTAAGTTTCCAACTCTATTGTTTTTCAATAA